>NC_134872.1:35489239-35691739 GCF_049852395.1 Peromyscus maniculatus bairdii
CTACATCAGACTCTGCATTCTTTGCCCTGAACCCTGTATCAAGAGCTGTAGCTCCTGGGGCCGTGTCAGGGCCCATGCTCTGTCCAAGGAGAAAAGAAGGAAAGTCCAAGGAGGAAGGAAATGGCTGTGCCAGGACAAGTGTCAATAGGTAGCTATTGTACAGAGATAGATGCCTACCACGGGACAGACACTTTTCCGTGTGATAGGTCAGATGCACGCTGTCATTGTCATCACTGAACCTAGAACTGAATGACTTTACCTAGCGGTGGAATGAAGTCCATTGTCCAAAAAGCAGGCAACAGGGGATGCATAGTGGAAAGATCAAATGAGGGCTTTAAAGAGAGTTCTGTCGGTAAGGCTACTTCAAATTGAAGGTGGATATGACTTGAAGTCAAAGACAGAGAGGCAAACAGTGTTTCCTGACCAGAGTCTAGAGTGTATGTTAAAGCTGCATTCTCATGGCTCCCATACACCTTTGAGGCCGTGGACCTGAGTGGAGCCCAGAATAGGAGGTTGGGAAAAAACTTCTCAAGACACTCAGGGTATCTGAGGTAGGACACCTGACTATCAATCATGACAGAAAGGAATGTTGGGAATGACTGGGATTATCAGTCAGAGCGCTGTTTGAATGCGGGGCATGGTGATTAAGGAGACATTGAGGCAAGCCCAACCTAGGCTCAGAAAAGAGGATCAGCACCACCAAAGGGAATGAAGTCAACAGAGGGGCCTGGAATATGATGGACAGGGCCTTTATCTGAGTCCCAGGGTCCAGTGCAGCAAAGATGGCTGGCACTGGGGGGTGGGGGGGATGCAAACCGGAGCTCAAGGAGACATGCAAGGGTCTGTGGCTGGTGCTATCTACTATGCTGTACCCATGATAATCCTGAATGAAATAAAAGTATGGAGATCCCAGTGAAGTGGAAACAAATTCATGGATGTGTCTAATCTCAGAACTGGTAACTGCATGCCCTTCTCCCATGAACATCACTGCCTTGAACCTTCCCAATTATCCTGTCAGGGAACTCAGTCTCCAAGCTCAGAATTATGCAAAGTCCCCCAAGCAACATATACAGAGGGAAGGCAAAGCCAGAATCTGGGTTTATATTTTTGGATTCCCTGATCCTTACCACAACATCTCCAGATTTCCGTTACCTGAGAAGTAATCCAACAAAAATTCCTTTCCAAGGGAAAAAAGAAAATCCCTTACATGGTCACTGCCACTTCGAGACATAGATACCTATCTTTTTATTGCCTGGGAAGGGGCTAGAGAGAATGTTGGGCTGATTGTGGTCAGAGTATATTGTATACTTGTATCAAAGTGTCCTAAAATCATTACTTTGTATAACTGAGGAACATCAAAAAGAACTGTCTGATAGATAATTGTTTATTCAGCTCCTAGATACATTTTTAGAACTGGAAAAATGAAAAGGCATGAAGAGTTTAAATACAAGCCAGATGTAGTGTGCATACAGCAGTAGGGCCCTGGAAGGAAGCTTTTGCTTTGCCCTTTGGCTTTTGAGACAGGTTCTTGTTGCATAGCTTTGGGTAACCTGGTATTCACGACATAGCCTAGACTGAGCTCAAACTCACAGTTGCTGGGATGCGAGGCTTCCGACATGACACACAGCTGGGAGGCAGGTTTAAAATCTACATCTATTACTGCTTCATGACCCTTACGCAGTTTGGGTTCACGCTCCTTTGTTTGGGGCCCAGCTCCCTAAAGCACCAGCCTTTCTTCCCCATTTTAGAAGTTCCACAGTGACACCTGCTGGCCAAAGGCGCAGCTCAGGTCCGAGTCCCCGGCAGGAGCCGCTGCAGAGTGGGTAATATTCTGATGGTGAGGCTGTGGCCACTATCTTTACACACTGGACCCAGACTCTGGGCCTTTAGGGTCTAGGCTGGAGGTCTACCTACATTAGTGACAGGAAGTCCTCAAAAGAAGGGCATCATCAGACAGACAGGACTCTGCTCCAGCTCCGAGCGCCTTTTCTGCGGGCTGTAGTTAACTGTCCCCCCAGAACACCCTTCCGGACACCTCACACCTCATTTATTCCTCTGTGGATCTCTGGGGCTCTTAATAACAAAGTGAAACTGAGGAGTCCCCCAGCATGAGCGAGAAGGCCACCACTTCTGCACAAAGTGCGAAACCTTTTCCAAATAAAGGGCAGAAAACAGAGTCTTGCAGATTTTACGAGGCAGGATAGCAATTTGTGTGACATATTTTTAACTGTGAGGGTTGTTGGGGAAATCACTTAACTATAACGTGAAGATTTGTCAGTTCTTCAGTTAGGTCGCCAGCAGATAGACTGTGTGTGTGTGTGTGTGTGTGTGTGTGTGTGTGTGTGTGTGTGTGCGCGCGCGCGCCAAAATCAGCTCTTATTTGAGCCCTGACTCCCGGTGTTGCTGGAAACTTTCTGTTGTTTTGCACCATCTTGAGAAAGAATCAGAACTTTGAGCAGTCTATCAAGTGCTTCTTAAACCCTCTTCCTCTATTTTTGTTTTCCCTTCTTGTTGCTGTTTTGTTTGTTGTTTTTTGTTTGTTTGTTTGGTTGGTTTTTGTGTGTGTGTTTTTATCATAGACTCAGATGTTGAGACAGCCTGACACTCAGGACCTCTCCAAAACCTCTGCACCTAAACGTCATTTACCAGACTCAGAAATCCCTTGCTAACCTGAGTTCCTGCCCTACTAATCCAAAGGCGGCCTTTGGAGAACTGGGGAGACTCTCCCAAGCCTGGATCTCTCCACAGGAGAGTCACATAGGAACAACAAGGATGTGTTGTCAAAGCTGAGTTTTCATTACTGTTGAGAACACAGAATCTAAAAGCGCTGTAAACACTGAGGCACACACTTTCCCCAAGCCTCCCAAGGATATAAGTCTCTATCTTCTGCCACCTCTTCCCCACGTGTCCTTTTCCTGTTTGACCAGACCTCAATCATCCTTAGAAATCGTCTCAAAAGTCCTCAGAAATTTTTCTAACAGATTTCCTCATAGGTGCATCGCGCCCTCTTGTGGCAACTTTAAAAGTTGCGACCTGTGTTTATGATTTTTTTTTTTTTTTTTTTTGAAGCTGTAGGTCAGTTGTTGTCTTCTAATGACTCATTAATAGCTAGCTGTCACTATGAATTGATGCCAATCTCAGCCCTGTAACTGCTTTTCCTCCAAACAAATCTATGACGTGTTCCAGTTTGCAAGCTCCCTAAGAATCTGTCTTTTGCCTAGACACCCCTCTCTCTGCTTTGTTGCCAGAAAAAAGCATGATTCTCCATTGCAGTTTCAATTCTGGCTTCAGGAGTTCCCTGCTGAAATGAGACTGCCGTGGGCAATCCAGGTGGGCTACACACATCTCTCTAAACTGGGATGTGACTTAGTGATGGCCTCTTCCTAGGACAGGGTCAGCTGGCTTAGGACTAGAGCTATTCTGTATGCCATTTGGCTTTTCCGTGGTGTTTTGATATTTACACCTGAGGTCCCGTCACCCCTCATGTGGGTCATGCTTGTCCTTGTGTTTTCAAGGCCCACCAAGCAAAGAAGCATTTTGAAGATTTATAGCAGGTTCTGAGGAACAGTAAAAACTTCATAGATTTTTAAAGCAGCTTGACTTAATTATTCCACAGTCCTCCTTGTGTCCCATAAATACAAGCAATCATTGCTTGTCGGTTAAAGTGGGAAAAGATCAAAGTAATTGGGGCGTTCAGAATCCGTAGCATATGAAGACAGTTCTGATCCAGACGGACTCGGCAGTGGTGGCGATTGCTATGGCTTCTCATCTTCCGTGCATGTAAGTCAATATCGGAAATCCAAGTCTCTGCTTAAGAAGCTCTTACTTCCTCCTCGGGATCCCTGGCAGTCAGAGAAGCAGCATAGTGCCTTGAGCAGCCACTGCTTATGGCACTTGACACCAACAAAACTACTATGGCAAAGAGAATTCTACTCACCCCAAACTTGTGGTCAGACACAAGAGAGAAAAATCAAATGGTTGAAAAGTGTTTGAGAATCCGTCACTTAAAAGCACCAACAGGATTCTCCCAGTAACTCCATGCTCTGTCAGGTGTCAAAATCAAAGGATACGGGCTATCTATGTACACAAACACAGAACTTCCTTTAAACTTACTCAGAGAAGACAGTGGTTCCTTAGTCAACCTCGACCAAGTTCTTTTCCTCTCTCTTTACATTCATGATGCGTTCCAGATCCATTGCCCTCCGCTTTTCTTTTGCCGGTGGCTTGGTTTCGTCTCAAAGTGTCTGTGTCTGAACAGCTGTGACTCCCCTGTACGTTCACGTTTTCTACACTACGTCACCCGGGCCATCCTGTCAGTCTCCATGGAGTGTGAAAACTGTCTGTCTAAAGCACACCTCTGATTTGATCCCTGCCTCAGTGTCTGTATTCTGCACTCAGAAAGGTTTAGCCAAATGAACAACCCCTGCAAGGCCCACTAAAAACAACCAGTCCGGAACACAGACAGCACCAAATCCAGTGATGATGTGAAGCAAGGGGATCTCCGATCTCATGCTGGTTGGAGTACAAAGTTATACTGGCATTTTTCAAGACAATTGGAATGTTTGCTACAAAATTAAACCTAGTCTCAGGGTGTGAGTCAGTGATTGCTGTCTTTTTATCTATCCATGGGAACTGGAAATGTGTGTCTCCAAAACACCTGACCATGATGCTTGTTACAACTTGATCTGTGACTGCCAAATTTGACCAATGATCAAGATGTCTTTCAGTATAACAATGGATAGAAAGAACTTTGGATCATCTAGAAAATGGAATATCATTCATTGATAGTAAAAAAGAAAAAAAAAGTTATCCTCAGACCATGAAAAGATTCAGAAAGAACACTTGCCTAGCATATATGACCCCTTATTTTGATGCCTACCACCACGAAACAGAACAGAATATTAGGAAACCTCACAATTACACTAAATAAAATAAGAATCTTAAAAGGACACACAGTAATAACATTCTGAAAAAAAGAGATGGTGGCGGTGGTGGTGGTGGTGGTGGTGGTGGTAATGTTAATAATATAGAATACCCAATCAGTAATCCTCAGGCATTGGCAAAAGAGATAATGGAAGAATAAATAGGCAGAATGGTTATTGGTTGTTTTGCTTTTTTGGGAGCCCACCTCCCAGCTCCCAAATAAATCACATAAAGGCTTATTGTTAATTATAAAAGCTTGGCTTGTTGCTAGTCAGCTGTTCTTAGCTTCAATTGTCCCATCTACCCTTTGCCTCTGGGCTTATTGCCATTCTTACTTCTGTAAATCTTACTTTCACTCTTACTGTGTGCCTGGCCTCTAGCATCCTCCTCTCCTTGTTCTCTTATTCCTTCTTTCTTTTTACTTCTCCTTCCTCCTTCTTCCAGATTTCTCCTCCTATTTATTTTCTCTGCTTACCAGCCCCACCTATTCTTTATCCTGCCTCACTTGGCCATTCAGTTCTTTATTAGATCATCAGGTGTTTTAGACAGGCACAGTAACACAGCTTCACAGAGTCAAATGCAACATAAACATAAGTAACACACCTTAAAATAATATTTTACAACACAGACTATAGGAGACTTCAGGGCAGCAAGACTATTCTGCACAGTGTTACTATGTTGTTATCATGAACTTATCTAAAATAAAATATACAGCCCACCGTGAAGCCTGATGTAACTGTGGATTCAGATAATGACACATTGGTGATTGTTCCAAGTGCACAGCTCTTGTGGGTGATGTGGGTCATGAGGGAGGCTATGTGTCTGTGAGGACAGAAGCAACATGGACAGTTTCTACATCCTCCACCTTCTTTCTGCTCCATAGTATCGTGAACCTGCAACTGATGTAAAGATAAGTGTCTGTCCCAAACTCCAAACTATCTTACCATCTCAAACCCCCATCCACCTACAGATTCTGATGATCTATGCCACCCACATATTTGTTGGATTAAGTTAACGTTTGCCAACTGCATGTATTATCCTGGCCTCTGGGGCTAAGTTTACAGAGACGTCATAATTCTTACTAGTGTGTGAGGCATTTCCATAATGCTTTCTCTCTCTCTTTTTTCCCCCTGTGGCTTTTCTAGGAGTTGTTACAATTACTGAGCATTGCCCACGCCAACTTCCAACACTGCTTTGTGCATTGCTGATTGCGCTCATTAACCTGAGTTTCCAAAGAAGGTGACAAGTAGAATGGTCCTCATCCAGGAAATGTTATTTGGGCATCAATAACTCCTCGGGTGAAACAGGTGATGGGCAATTTTCACCTCTACATTAAATTAGAAGTAGACCCCAGGAACGTTTTATTACAGAGAAAACAACCACCAAGTGGAAGTTGGAGTGATTTACTAAGGATCCTTAGCTTTTGTAACAACCTGGTAATAAATTCAGAGTTCAAGCCACCTGCTTACATATTGGACCATTTTCTTCCGCAAGAGCCCTGGTTTCTCTTGCTGGCACAAATTGACGGACAAGCCAGTAAACTAAACCTCTGGGCTCCTGCATCCCGGTGGCTCTGTACTCTTTGCCATCTGACCTTGGCAAGTCTTTGAACCTTCCTAAGCAGTGGTTGTTTGTTTGGCTCTGTCTGTCTAGTCATTCTTTCTTCTTTAAAGATTTATTTATTATTTTCCGTGTGAGAGTGTTTTTTGCCTGCAAGTATGTAAGTGCACCACCTGTGGGAAGCCAGGAGAGGGCATAGCATTCGTGAGAACTGAAATTACAGTTGTGAGCTTTTGTCTGGATGATGGGGATCCAATCCAGGTCCCCTGGAGAAGCAGTATTTACCCTTAACTGTAGAACCATCTCTCCATCCACCCTAGTATTCGTTGTTTTAATTTTACATCATTTGCTTGCTGACATGGAGTCTTCCTCTGTGGTCCAGGCTGCTCTTCCTCTTCAGAGTTAAGTGACTTCTCTCTCTCATCCCTCAGCCTCCCAAGTAGTTGGATCCAGCCTAGTTTTCTTTCTTTTCCTTTTCTTCTTTCTTCCTTCTTTCTGGTCTTTTCCTTTCTTTTCTTCTCTCCTTCCTTCCTTCCTTCCTTCCCTCCCTCCCTTCCTCTCCCTTCCTTCTTTTCTTCCTTTCTTTCTCTCTCTTTCTTTCTTTCTTTCTCTCTTTCTTTCTTCTTTGTTTCCCCATTTGTAGAGATTATAGTGTACCTGACTCACCCACCTCCCAAGAACCATCTGTGTCCATTCAAATGAGAAAGTGTAATTGGGGTGGATGAGAGACTAGGGGGTGCTAGTCGGCATTGCTACACCCTGTGCTCCCACACTCTAGTTTCCTGTTGAAACTAAAGAGCAGCCAAACTCAGACATGGCAACTTAACATGTATTTCTTTCCTCCAGTGAACTACAAACATGAAGCTTATTGATGGGTAGGTTTCTCCCTTTACAGTTGGTGTCAAGGTAAAATAGGCTTGGGAAATAATCTGTTGAGTCATATTATACCCAGACATGCATGTAGACCTATTTTTATGCCTTGATGGCCCCAAGTCATAAAACATGGAAATAGAAAATGCAAGCCCGATTAATAAATCAAAGCACTGGGTTTTTGTTTGATGACCATGATTGCTAATTACTTATATGCCCACTAACCTAATAGCAGGAGGTGCTTCTCTGAATCCGATCCATTCACATAAATGGGATAAGTTGTATGTCATTGGCTTGGTACATTCCCCTGTCATCTGTAGAACAAAGTCATCATGGTTGATAGATAATATATTTTCACTGGGAGCCCTCTGACATGATTTCCTGAGAAGTATATAATACCTCCACTGTAGTCCTTCCCTAAATCCATAGCTCCAACCTCCCAAACATCAGATCAAGCCAAAACAAGACACGTTTGATAAGTCCTTGACTAGCATGCTCTAAAACTGTCAAGGTCACAAAAGACAAGGGAAAACAGACGAATTGTCACCAATTAGAGAGGACTAAGGGGACATTGCAGCTTTGTTCAATGCGAGATTCTGAATCTGATCTTGTACAGGATGTTGGAGACCAAACTGGGAAGATTCTGATGAAGGTACAGTCATACGGTATTAAAGTTCATACTGTTCCAAGGAAATCTCTTACCTTGGAAAGAAACTTATACCCAGGTTTCACGAGCTGCCAACTCTGGGGAGAGCATGCAAAGTTGTATGGCCTGTTGCCCCTCACTACGCCCCCCCCCCATCACACCCCACCACTACTCCAAAGGTAGAAACTTTGGAAACACAGAATGATCTGATTCTCTATTCTCACACACAGCTATCCCAGGGAGAAGGTGGAGCATGATTGGCTAGGGTAGGCAGTGAAGAGCGCTAATGTAGCTGTCTCCATAATCTCGAGGTTCAAAAATAACGCAGTTGTTCTTTCAACAAGAAAGATATCCATGAATGATGTGAATGATTTATATCCGACCGTGAAAGAATAATTGAGAATCTGACGAGCCCCCCGCTAGCAGCCCTCTTCTCCCCAGTCCACCTTCCACCTCCCTCAACCTTCCATGCGCCTAAAAGGGGGAGCGCCCCCTCGAAGTCCTCACATGCTCCACACTCTGTGTGAAAAACACTGCCACAGTACCCACTCTTTGCTTTTTACATTGTTCCCATGAAGTGTGCTGTTAGGAGCTCAGAATAATAAAGATTGCTGTCATAATTAAGCTCTGGGATGTATTTCAAAGACTCACAGACATTAGAGGATGAGAAGCCCCAGCAGGTCATCCAAGCTTGTCTCCCTGCCAGCGCAGGAGGCTGTGTGCAATTTGTCGGATCTGTTATCAGTCTATAAAAAATTCTAAACTATTCAAAAAATTACCACATTGTATAAATTATAATAAAAAGTTTACCTTATTCCTGAGCCATCCTTGGGGGAGGGGGGGTCACTGAATAGCTTTCTCAAAAACAATTACTGTCCTATTTAGAATAGATTTTCCAAGGTGAAAATGTGGCTATTTTCCTTTCAATGTGACAGCCTGTGCTTATTGTTATGCAAGAGCTGCCTTCTCTGCATCTGATGGTTTAAAGTTTAACACTGACCCCAGCTGTCCCTCAAATGATATCATAAACACGGCTTGCAACGCTTCCAGCTTCTTCTGGCTTTTCATAAAAGGGCTGGACTTGAATGTAGCTGATATGGTACTGCCTGTGGGATGGGCATCCTAGATGCAGAACTACCACCTTCCTCCTCCTCCTCCTCCTCCTCCTCCTCCTCTTCTTCTTCCTCTTCCTCCTCCTCCTCTCCCTCTTCTTCTTCTCCCTCCTCCTCCTTCTACTGCTTTTTCTTCTCCTCCAACATCCTTACCTCCTTCTCCTCCTCCTTCTCCAGAACCACTCCCTCCCTCCTCTTCACTTTTTTTTAATTAATGCAGTGACATCTTCCAATGGCCTCCTTACAATGACACAAGACATCTGTCATCTCACCTTGTTCCTCAAGTAGAATTGTCAAATCATGGACTGTCATGTCCATACCGATGTGTGATTTCAACAGAATAGGCCAAAGAGACCAAAGTCGAGAGAGTCTTTTGAGGGTACAGACCTCGGGAGATCACCGAGCGAATCTTTGAGATGGAGATCTCATGCTGACCTAGCCCCATATTTCTGGCCTAAGTTTGGTTTGTGGGCAAAGTGGAAGCAGAGCTGAGGGCACAGGCAAAAATGCATTGAAATGTGTGACCACTTCCTCCACACAGGTGTTCCTCTGTCACCATCGTACTGGGTGTGGACGGACCGGACTACGGTGACAGGAAATATACCAAACCATCCCAGTCATTTTTCACTCACTGTGGCTTATGTTTGCTTGTTTAGGGTGATGAGCACTGAGTCCAAGACCGTGTACATCTACCCATTCTCTTCACCTTACCCGTAGTACCTCTCAGCTTTGTCTGGAGTAGTCTCTATTTGGCATACACAATTAACCTTTATAGAATACTTCGGAAAATGTAGGTCCTGCCCTATGGGAAAGCAGCGTCGTGGCAAGAGCTACTCCCAGCTCTTCTTGGCTGGACACATCATGTTTAAAGTAGGTCATGTTGGAAACCTCCATAGTGCAGGCGATTCCAAGAAGTACTGGTTCTTCACTGGGCAAGCCTTCACTGTTCTTTGTACAGCCACATGAAAAATGTGCATGGGCTGAACGAGCCCTGTCTCTAAATGGAAATTTCATTTGTCAGCTGGATGAAGCCCAGCACGTGCTTTCCCAAAGCCCCTGTGTTGTTAGCAAGGCTTATGTCCTAAGTTAGCTCACAAATCCAGCATTGGCGCTGGTGCCGTGGCCTTGACCACGGCCATATATGAATGCTTAATACCCATATACAGGAAAAATACCCCTGTGATTTCGCACACTTCTGAATACTGAGGTGCGACTCCATTGAGTAAAAATGGCCCATCGAATGAAATGTTTGTCCAAAATTGATTGGTCATTAAGTCTGAGGATTATGGTATTGAGAGTAATAGGTAAAGGTTTAGGTGAAACCAGCGACATGGATAAGGCATCTCTAGGGCCATGACGAAGAATGAGAGAATGATTAGAAGGCAAATCTGCCTCAAGACACATAAGCCTTTAGATAGAAGAGAGCGAATCCCGAGTTTCTGGCTTACCTCGGTGCAATCGGCAGGCACCGTGAGCATCCATGCTTGCCTTCCGAATCTCTCCTCCTTGCAGCCAGTACTGCAGCCTCCTGAAGCTAACTGTCTCTGAGCTTCATGCCCCTCTCTATTCTGGTCTGACTCTAGGACTTACCAATTAGGGAGGCACCCTCCGTGCGGTTGGATGGAAACAAATAGTTGATGAGACAACATTCACGAATTAAAATTGGAATCCCACAAAAAAAGACAGAGAGGAAGGTGACCCATGCTGCCTAGGACCTGGAGCCGGGAACTGCAGGCGTCATAGAGAAAGACCGCCTCCTAGTGTTCACAGGCCTCCTCTACGCTCTTGGTGGGTGGCTTGCGGACCCCTGGCAAGGCTTCTGGTGTTTTCTAAGCTCTGCCTGCTCAAGTATGCCCTGCATCATTTTCTGCTTCTCCTGTGGCTGCTGTGGGTACATCTTTCGGGATGCTGTCATTATTTCTAACACCTTTGGGTATGTCTCCAGTTCATACCGGTGCCAGGGAAGGAGATGAAGAAGGATGCGGCCAAGAGAGTGAAAAGAACTTCCTGTGCAGTGCATCTTTAGTCTCATTGTCCTTGGATCCCGGACCCTGGGGCAATCAGTGCATTGGCTATGCAGCTTTCGAGTGGGAGGGTGGAGGGCAAGGAGGGGTGTCTGTGCCCTAGAAAATGTATCTGGCCAGCTCCGTGACGTTATCAGTACATTTCCCTTAGATGTACATTTCAACTAAGTGCTGTGAGTAAGACTTGATCGGCCCTACAGAGTGGGTGCTGAGTACCACCTGGTCAGTGTCCCAGCTGCTCCTCACCTCAGCTTTCTCCCCGAGGTTCCTTGTGATGGGGAGGAGGGTCTGGGGGTGATTTGCTTACCAGGGTCCTTTAAAAGGGCAGGACAGCCAAAAGCAATGGCAATGGCCTGTGTTGTTTGGGTGCCTCTGGGGCCCCTCTGAGGTACTTCATGCCTGGGATTTTCATTTACTAACCCGTGGCTTCTGGGAGCCAAATTGTTCACTAATGTGAGGGACTTCAGTGCAAACTCCTTCTAAAAAGAGTATATTTTAAATTATTTTACAAATCAGTGAGGTTTCATAAGGCTTCTTCATGTGTTCTCAGTTTCGGTGAACCCATGCTTTACCTCTCCCCCTTTCCTATTCTAGCTAAGACCATTAGCCCTCCCTGTTCCAAATATATCACAAGTGTTCTGTCCCCTCTCATATTTTTTGCTTGGAATACAAGATCATAGGTTCCTAAGTCTTTTCTTGATGTAAGACCAAACCAGTTAATAATACCAGTATGGCGGGGGGGGGGGGGGGGGGGGGGGGGGCTTCTAAGCTCCTACTCCTAGCCAAGGAGCCGCTGGTAGTGAATGGCTGCTGAAGGAGCAAGAGTCACTTTTCTTCAGCAATGTGGCCAATGGGAGGTTGTCCATGTCCCAGTGCCCATGTGCATACAGACAACACTAACTGAGAGAGTTAAGTAAATACATAACAAATGACATGAAGTTGGGAAGGGAATGTCATGTGGGAATAAGAGAGGGGTGTGTCTTAGTTAGGGTTTCTATTGCTGTGAAAAGACACCATGGCCATGGCAACTCTTATAAAGGAGAGCATTTAATTGGGGTTGGCTGACAGGTTGAGAGGTTTAGTCCTTTTATCATCATGGCAGGAAGTATATCAAGACACAGACAGACAGTGCTAGAGAGGTAGCTGAGAGTTCTACATGCGTACCAGCAGACAGCAGGAAGAGAGTGCCACACCGGGCCTGGCTTGAGCATCTGAGACCTCAAAGCCCACCCCCAGTGACACACTTCCTCCAACAAGGCCACACCTCCTAGTAGTGCTATTGAGCCCACTCAGTGCTGTGGGATGTTCTGTATAGCAAATGTGTTGCTCTGATTGGTTAGCAAATAAAACACTGATTGGCCAGTAGTCAGGCAGGAGGAAGTATAGGTGGGACAAGGAGGAGAAGAATTCTGGGAAGTGGAAGGCTGAGTCAGAGACACTGCCAGCCGCCACCATGACAAGCCGCATGTGAAGATACCGGTAAGCCACGAGCCATGTGGCAAGGTATAGATTTATAGAAATGGGTTAATTTAAGATATAAGAACAGTTAGTAAGAAGCCTGCCATGGCCATACAGTTTGTAAGCAATATAAGTCTCTGTGTTTACTTGGTTGGATCTGAGCAGCTGTGGGACTGGCAGGTGACAAAGATTGTCCTGACTGTGGGTGAGGCAGGAAAACTCTAGCTACAACTCCCTATGAGCCTATGGGGACCATTTTCTTTCAAATCACCATACAGTGGATACTTGACTAAGATTCATTTTATAAGTGCATGAAATCATCAAAGAATAAATTTTTTAAAAAATATGTGAAAACAACCAAAATTTGATAAATACATTATTAAAATAAAAAAGCTGGAAGGAACAGCCAGGTGTGACAGATGCAATAGAAGAGTAGAAACTAAGAAATCCACAAAAGGATTCATAAGTGAAAGCCGTCAGTTTGCAGAGGGAAACTGGAAGCCCTTCCTCCCCATGGCTTCACCTAATGAACAGAGCATGCTCAGTGTAATGGACATTCTGGGTGGCAACTTGACTACATCTGGAATTAACTCAAATCCAAAAGGCTGGGTACAGCTGTGAAGTATTTTTCTTCAGTAGATCATTTGAAGTAGAAAGATCTACTTTAATCTGGGCCACCGCTTCCGGTGGGAGCTTGTGTAAGGGACATGGAGGGTGGAAGCTCTTTGCTTTTTGCCTACTTGCCCTCACTCTGGCTGGCAAGTCCTTTCCTTCAGTGGCATTAGAGCCTGCTTCTTCTGGATTCCTGTGTATGCTGAAAACCAGCTGAGATTGCCGGCCTCATTGACTGAGCAATTACTGGATTCTTGAACTTTCCATTCATAGGAAGCCACTGTTGGGCCAGATGGACCATGGTCTGATTGACAACTCTAATAAACCTCCCATATATATATGTATATGTATGTATATGTATGTATATATGTGTATATGTATATATGTGTGTGTATGTACATATGAATATATGTGAATTTTTAATAGAATGAATATATATTCATTCATTCAATCAATCAGTTCTGTTCCTCTAAAGAATCCTGACTAGTACAGTTAGAAACAAATCCCTGAGAGCATAAATGGGGGGTGACAATAAAAGACCATACCCCACACAGCCTGATACCTTTAGGCTCTTTCCTCTGCCCGCCAGTCCATTTCCATTCTTGGAATCACATTTCCCTTTCTCAGTAAGCTTCCGACTTCTGGTCCAAGCCTAACTTAAAAGCTTGGACATTTTTATCCTCCTGGCTGCAGTCGGGATTTTCACTTACCCAGAACTGTTTTTCTCTTAAATTCTAATAAATTGTCATTGAGATTCCTTCTGAGTCCATCCCTAAATTCTTCTATTCATGGGGAACCGCAGTGATGCTGGTACCATGGGCATAATTGTCCGGTGCCTTTAATCTCAGCACTTGGGAGGCTGCAGGTTAGAGTTTAAGGATAGCCTGAGCTACCTAGGGAGACCCTGTCTCCTGGAGGGAGGGAAATTCACATTTACTAACTTCTGGTCTGTTCTAAACTTTTCAAACAATAATCTGTGTTTTCCTAAAGAGCCATACTTTCTTCGCGGAAGTATTTGTACCCCTCTTGTCAGAGCTCCTATACCCTAGAAATCCATGCCTCACCAGTTCCCGGGTACAACCGTCAGCATTAGAATCCCACCTTAGGTTTTCGGCTCTGTCCTAAGCCGTGGGTGGAGGGCTCTGCCCTGTGCTGGAACATGACAGCAGCATGGTCTATTGACCTCATACTGACATTCATTCCATCAGCATTTACTGAGAACCCTTGTGACCCAGCCAGAGGAGGTTTAGATGGAAGCCAGGGGGAAGACTGGGGCTCCAGAATCCCATCGGCATTTGCATGCCCTTGATGATCACCAGAAAGAGTGAACTATCATATTATGACTGTTGCCTGAATACCACAACCTGCCCATAACATGACCATTCACAAGGAAGACTGGCAGGTCATATAGGACCAGAAATAGAAGATGGCAAAATCACACACCGTTTTCCTGATGGCTCTTTTGTAAACACAACACACGATATGAGCAGCTTGCCGCCTTGTATTTCCAGCTCTGCGAACCTTCTCAATCTAACACAGAAAAGAATCGGACTATCTTCGCAGAGGCCACTGCCCACATTAGCCTTGAGTGAAAGCAAGGGCCCCATGCCTACATTTTTTTCAAGTTCTGGCAGTTCTTTCCATTTTTTTCCTACAGGGGTCTCTCTGTTGCATGTGCCCAAGGGGCATTTAATACCCATACTCCAGGGTTAGAGGTTTGGTTTATTTTCCCTAGTTAACAACCAAGCCACATGCTAAGCTAAAATTACATATGTGTGTGTATGTGTGTATAATATTGTAATATATATATATATATGTATATATATATATTACATATATTTAGGGGTGTGTGTGTGTGTGTGTGTGTGTGTGTGTGTGTGTGTGTGTGTGTTGTCTGTGTGGCTGTGTATGGCTATGTGCATGTAAATGCAGCATCCTTGGAGGCCAGAAGAGGGAATCAGACATTCTAGTGCTGCACAACATTGGTGCTGTGAACAAAACTTGGATCCTCTGGGAAAGCTATGCTCACTCTTAACTGGTGAGCCATTATTCTGCCATGCTTATGTATCTTTGTCTTTAACCTTCAAATCACTGTAATTTAGCCCAGGAATTGTTGAAATTTTGTGGAAGACCGCTTCTTTCTTTTAGTTATTACTGTTTTGTTTGTTTGTTTGTTCTGTTTAGCTTGGTTGTTACCTCCCTCTTTTGATTGTTTTTGAAACAAAGACTTCTGTAGCCCAGGCTGGCCTGGAAATCGATGTGTGGCTAAAGATGACCTTGATCTTCTAACCCACTTAAGTGCTGGGCTTACAGACATGTGCCATCCTGTCTTTCTTAGGCATTCTCTGGAATTCTGCCTTAATGTGTGATGATGAAGGTGAGGTTCAAACCCATTCTTTCTTTGCTCAACACACTCACTCCGACTTTCAAATCTCTCATCTGCTTCTTAAGCAGGGGCGATTGTGGTTTCTTTTCAAGAAATAATCTTCCCACATCAATGACATCCAACGGCCTTTGGGAAGAAAGGGGGACAGGGAGGAATGCAGAGCTCAGCTTTGAGGACGCACAGAAACTCAGCCTACAGGGCTGGGAAGCTGGGGAAACTTTTGAAGTCATTTGAGAATGCCCTGCCTCCCCTTGGCAGGTCATTTCATTCTATTTAGCGCTTCTTGTTCACCGCAATTTTTAAGTTCTTAAGCAAATGCTGAGGGAGGAAAAGCTAATGTTCCTGATAATACAGTCCATCAGAATGACAGCCTAGCCAGACTTCCCCTGTGGTGTGAACAAGAGGCTGTTCCCAAAAGAAGTACTGCATAAAGAAAGAAGGGGATCACAGAGACGGTGCCTTTAATTTCAGAGACCAGGACCCAGTGCAATGCTGTCTGTTGAGATCAGCCGTGTACCAGTTCGCAACATGGGTACTTGGCACAGCCAGAGTAACATGAGCTGGGTTTTAAATAGCTACCAACCGGCCCATGTCAGGTCTGGTGACCTGCTAAGCATGGCAAATAGAGGACCAGCTTCAAAGCGAAGCCACATAACAAAGGGGCGAGCATCGCTGATGGATAGCAGGGCAAGTTTTCATCATCTCCCTGGTTCCCCCTTTGTATCTATTCAGATGGATTCCCCCATCTTTAATAGCTGTAATACCATTTGGAATTATGTCCTTGCAAGCCCTTCCAAACCATATCATGGCTGATTTCTCTTCACTGGTGGCCTGTTTCTGCAGGGCAGGTATCCCATGATTATAGTCACCCAGTCTTGATGTGTGGTAGGTTCTTGCCTACAATTTTATAGTCTTGATGTATGGTGGGTTCTCCTTTATTTCCCAGGCAATCTGAGTCAGCTGAGTTCATGCCATATACAGGTGTTCCCACAATGATGGTGGTAATGAGGGACAGGGGACGGTCTTGGATAAAGATATGGCTGCTGGCCTCGCAAGGGTAAGAACAAGATCTGCAATTACAGAAACGTGGTCATTTAAAGTGACAACAAGAGTTGATACCCTTCATGAAACAGTTCCTTGGTGGTGACAGGCACTGTTCCAGGTACCTGGAGAGAATCATTCACTGTCCAGTTCCATGCATGAATAGACTGGACCACAGAGATGCTAATCGCCCATTCAGCACCACACTGCTAAGCACAGAATTAAGATTCCCCTGTGGGACCTTTTTCAGAGGTTTCCTGACTCTAGTGCCCACGCCGTCGTAATCATCAGCAAGTAGATCTTTGTTCTACTGGGGACACTTCACTAGGGGCTTTGACAGTAACACTGCTCGGACGACAGAGTGGCTCCGTGCCTTGCTTGAGCATGGGCTGTCCATGGACTGTCCCAATGAAAAGCTTATTCCTCTAGATGCCAGTGCCTTCAGCTGGCATTTGCTACAGGCAAGCCATGCTTTCTAAGTAGTTGTCCTCAGAGTGGAAGATGTTGTCCAAGTGACTTTAGACTTCCTTCTGCCTCTCCTCGATGACTCACTTGGTCATTGGGCATGCCACACAGATGGACTGAGATGTTTCACTACCCCACAGCAGCCAGTGTTTCACACCCCAATGCTGAATCACCATGAGTCAAGGATGTAAAAGGGACTGACTTCGTGCAACTTTGCTTTTTGTTCACGGAACTAATCTAATGTGACACCAAGAAGCCTTCATCTTACTTAGAAAGGTTCAAAGCAGTCTCTTCCCAGAGAACACATAGAAAAAGCGTGGATCTTCAAACACCTCAAAACCTACTTCCTATCTTTCCTTGCTGTGTGGCTTAGAGCAAGTTACACACCTCTGTTTCTGTTTCCTCTCTCCAAGGAAAGTGACAATTTCAGACAAAGGAATCAATGTCACAGTCACCAAGATGCTGCTCAAAACCTGATTAACCATCGGTTTCAACAGTCTTTTAACTTTCATTCTGTGGACATTTACAAAGCTCCTTTTATGTTTCCTGTGGGATTTCACTAGTCCATACCTAGCTCACTCACAGTCTCTTTGGGCATGGCCCCTTGTTTTCTTTATAGTGCACAGGGACAGCAGCAACAAAACTAAAAGCATGAGCTCCCTGAGGACAAGGCTAAACTCAGGGCAGCCAGCATGCATTCAGGAGTATGGCTTGGCTATAGTTGGAAAGTGTAAGCAATCTTTGAAATGTATTGAATGACACAAAAGTGTTAAAGCTGTAGTATCAAGTTAAAGATGCAACTGGGACTGGAGAGCTGCCTCAGCAGGTAAGAGCACTGGCTGCTCTTCCAGAAGAACCAGGTTCAATTCCCAGCACCCACGAGATGACTCACAACCAACTGTAACTCCAGTCCCAGGGTATATGATGCCTTCTTGTGGCCTCCCTAGGTACCAGGCACACATGTGGTACACAGACAGACATGCAAGCAAGACATTCATAAATAAATAAATAAATAAATAAATAAATAAATAAATAAATAATAACACATAACACATGCATGTAAAACACGCATAAACACACACAAATATGATACACAAAATGCACACATACAATACACACATAACATATAAGCACACGCAAAACACTTAATACACATAAAACACACACACACACACACACACACACACACACACACACACATACATACACACTAAGCCTGTAAAACTTTTCTCTGCAAAACTTCCTGGTTGCCTATTAGAACTGCTCCTGGCTCCTAGTGGCAGAGGACAGTGTCATTTGTCACCGCCCTGGTGTTCCTTCCCACTAAATATCTATGAATATGTATTACTTTTGTAAAGCAAAACAGCTTGGAGAATTAAAAGATTTGATTAACATTTTTTTTTCCTATGTCCTATTGTGTGGATTAGGCAGTCACCTTGGAAACTGTATTTCAGAGAGCTTGGTAGATACTGAAATCTGGGCATTAAAGTTCAATATTTCACGTTGAAAACAATGCTGTAATAAAGCAATTGAGCAAAACATTCACTCAGAATATCTAGCCACCAGTGAACTGTGTTAGGGAACCGTAACTGATGGAGATGAGTCAAAAGCTGTAACATGGCAGAGTACAGCCCTCCAGTGGCCATACAGACAGTCACACCAAGAGTAGAAAAACAGCTTTTCCTCTGCATTTCCTCCTAAGTATAGATGTGGCTAAGGTTAGACTTGGAGGTATGCCCTGTATGTGTGAGGCCCTGGTTCACCCCAGCCCTGTTCAAAATGAGTAAGATAAGGATTAAGATATATCAGAAGTACTGTGAATCCAACTTAAGCCCATATTTAAAATCCTCCTTCATATTCTTTCACCTTATCACCCCTTTTTAATAGGCTATATTTTTCCTTACATCTCAAGTATTTTCTTAGGTCACAAACGGGCAACTTACATATTACAGAATTCCAGGCACAGGGCCTATTATAGTACTAGAGCAATTGTTCTCTTGATTTTTCTTTCATTTTTCCTTTTCATTTTGAGACAGAATCCCTCTAGGTGACCCAGGCTGACCTCCATCTCCTACCGAAGCCCCGTGAGACTCACAGATGTGCCTTCAGAGTGTCCTCAATAGAAAGTTGAGACCTCTCATAACACCAGTGGGAGCCACTGTGATTTGTCTAGACAGGAGTGAAACTCCAAACTTCAAAAGTAAACCCACAAATTTCTTCTTAAACACTTCTGGAGGAAAGAGAGAGTCAGGGAGCATTTAACTTCCTAAGGAAGATGGAATGTTCTGGCTCTGCAAGAGTCTCATACTGAGTCTTCTGTCAATTTCTGGGACTCCTCAAAACTTGAACAGATTTATCGTTCAATTGTGTTGTCTCTGGGGCCATACTGAAGTGCTTTGCCAATGAGCAATGGAGAATGTGATACTTTCTACTTCCTTTTCTTCATGTGTTGTCTATAGCCCTTGTATGAGCCCTACGCAGAAGAATGAAGATACCCCACATCTGCTTTATCTAGTATTATATATGCAGTACCAAGCACCATTTGTGAAACAGTGCATGCTCACAGCTCATGCTGTTAAAAGAACTAGATAAAGAAACTGACCCAAAGTAGGGTGCAACAACTTATGGGTAGAGGTTTAAAACCCAAGATGGGGAAGCAGATCTTCAGACCAAGGTTTACTCTCTTCCTGCACCCACCATGCCAGCCTCTTTATAGGCACCCAGATAAACAGTTCACTGAGAACCCAGCTGGTCTGATCCTCTGCAGAGGGACTGAAAAAACAAATGAGCCAGACATGCTGCTCGGGAAGAAATTTTGTGCCCAAAGAGTTATAAGTATTAAACCAATATTTATCAGCCATCAACTGCTACATGGCACCCAGATGTTTTTAAAAACATAGTCATTTGCACTGGAAAATTATAGGGAAACATTATGTGCCAATTGCCTATGCAATATCACATTTGTCTGGACCAAGGAGCAGAGAAATGCTAGGATTAACGAACACTGCCTCACTCCTCGCTCACCACCAGGACAGGCACACAGGAGCACAAGATGTAGATGTAACCAACTGTCTTATTAAATAAGAAACACAGAACCAATGTAAAAGAGAAAGCCGAGAGGTCAGAGCTCAGAGCTAAAATCTCACCCTTCCTCCTGCGTGCTCCTAGCTTCCCGAAAGAGAGCCATTTCCTATGTGTAAGTTTTTTCATAGTCTTTTGTTCTGCCTTCTCATTGGTTGTAAACCCAAACATGTGACTGCTTCGTCACTGTCTGTATGTACAGCCCTCCAGATCTTAAAGGCATATGTCTCCAATGCTGGCTGTATCCCTGAACACACAGAGATCTACCTAGCTCTTCTACCAAGTGCTGGGATTAAAGGTGTGTGCCACCACCACCACCACCACCACCACCACCACCACCACCACCACCACCACCAGTACCACCACCACCACCACCACCACACTCTTGCTATGGCTCTAATAGCTCTGACCCCCGGGCAACTTTATTTATTAACATACAATCAAAATCACATTTCAGTACAATTAGAATACCACCACAACAAGATGCTCTCTACTTTAGTGAAACTCAAGAGCTCCATAAGGCCTGAGAGATATAGATATTTGGGTACATATACATACATATGCATATATATATATATAAACACTTAAGTATTTCTTACATATAAACTCATTCTACTATATAAATCAGTTATATAAATATGCATATGACATATATATGTTGGTGTGCAGGCATATATGTATATATATATATGTGTGTGTGTGTGTGTGTGTGTGTGTGTGTACATATGTACCCTATGTAAGCATTTCTTTTTTTTTTTTTTTTTTGGTTTTTCAAGACAGGGTTTCTCTGTGTAGCTTTGTGCCTTTCCTGGAGCTCACTTGGTAGCCCAGGCTGGCCTCGAACTCACAGAGATCCGCCTGGCTCTGCCTCCCGAGTGCTGGGATTAAAGGCGTGCGCCACCAACGCCCGGCATAAGCATTTCTTATATGCAAATACATTTCAGTGTATAAGATAGTTACATAAATACATATGTAATAAATACTTGTTTTAATTCATACACATCTATATGTACATAATGTACATATATCTAAGTAAACATTTCTTATATGTAAATATATTCTAGTAGTCAAAATATTTATATAAATACACATAAAACATATAGACCTTGGTATTCATCAATATACATGGGTATGCATATTGTGCTGGCTAGTTTTACATCAACTAGACAGAAGATACAGTCATCTGAGAGGAGGGAACACCTGAGAAATCACCTCCATAAGACTGAGCTATAGGTAAGTTTGCAGAATATTTTCTTACTTAGTGATTGATGGGAGAGAGCCCAGCCCACTGTGAGTAGAGCCATCCCTACACACATACACATATGCATAAACACAAATTAACCCAACTTCATACTTAACCCTTTTTAAGATATTACAAATGTTTTTCCTTGAGATAAATTTCCCTTGTCTTTTTGGAAAGTGAGACACTGTATCAATATTTCTTTTATTGTCCATCTACAGATCACACTAACATACAAGGCTGTAAACATGATTCTTTGTAATGTCATTCATTTTAAGACGTCCACTTTAAACACCTAGATGCTTAGGAAGTTTTAATGCCAAGACAACCTGAGGCATTGATAGAGTGTTTCAACATTTGCAGCCTCAGTTTAGAATTCATGAAAAAAGAAATTCAAAGAGAGGGAGAAAGGAAGAGAAGAGAGAAAGAAAGGAGGGAGGGAGGATCTGTCAGGTAAAGGGAGACAGTCAGTCATGTGCTCACAATAACTCCTGGATGCACGGATGCAGAAGAGTATTAAGATCTTTGCTGTGTTTGCTCTTATCTTATCCTAGTGAATCATCCAACATAATGCTGAGATCAGTACAGGCTGATGTGCTCCCACGTGCCTGCTCCCTAGAGCTAATTTGGACTCTTTGTCACACGTATGAAGCAGGAGATCAGTCCTATTCCCACTTAACCAGGAAGATGCAGTCATCCTAACCAATGACTTATGAAGATGCTTCATAAACATTATCATATAGCTATAGCTAAATAACTATAGCTCAGTTTTTCTATATGCAGATCAAATTATATAATTGACATAAATAGCTGGAAGTAGTAGACCTATTAGATTTACCATATGCTTCTATGCACAGGTGTGACATTTGTGAAAGCTCAGGCCCCCAAAGCCTTCTGAAAAGTGCAAGATCAGACACAGTTTTCTTACCTTCAGCCATGCCATCCAAAATGCAGGTGACCAGAGAATGAGCTCACAGAGCCCAGCTGGCTTCATACTGCCACAGGAGAGAGAAAGGGGAAGCTTAAAAGCTAGTTGGTTGGCCAGAGTGTTCCACTGTGATTTCAGCCTTTTCTCTAGTAGCCACCACCACACATGCCCCACAGTGACTTTAATGCTGAAGAAGGAACCAGAGCCCTGGATTTTGTCAACCAGTTCAGAAACTGTGAACCCTTCTCAGGCATCTGGGGATTGAACAGGGCTTAGAATAAACTATGCAAAAACCTCTGCCACTAAGCTATATCCCCAAGCCCTCCTTTTCTTTTTTATTTAAAGCAGGATGTTGCTATGGTGCCCAGGCTGGATTTGAATGACCCGTGTGGTGTAAGCAGGCCTCGAACACTGAGATCCTCCAGCTTTTGCTCTGAGAAGTTGGGATGGCAGCGGGTAACACTGCTCTTGTCTATGACTACCCTTGAGTAGAAGTTTTCCTCTCTATCCTCTTTTTCCTGCCAACTAGTTTAAAGGATCCATTGCTTAGTTTGTGTGTGCATTATAATATGAAAGAAACTATCTCTTTGCCCTCCTTGATTTTGAACAAGTAAGACGACACTGTCTTCCCAAGTTCTTTCAGGAATTTCCCCCTACAGTTGACCATCACTGAAAAGTCTTTACATATTTAATTCCTCTTAACCATCAATGAGAATTCAGTTTTCAGCCTTTAATCCCAGCACTCAGGAAGACAGAGCCAGGCAGATCTCTGTGAGTTCGAGGCCAGCCTGGGATACCAAGTGAGTTCCAGGAAAGGTGCAAAGCTACACAGAGAAACGCTGTCTTGAAAAACCAAAAAAAAAAAAAAAAAAGAAAAAAAAAAGAAAAAGAAAGAGAGAAAGAAAAAAAAGAAAGAAAGAGAATTCAGTTTTCTATCATCTCTGTTTATGAACCTCCCACCACTGGAGGCCCACCAAAAGCAAATTTGGGGTTGATTTTGCTCATTTGTTTGTTTCCCAATACTACTGGTATTTTCCCACCATTCTCCCCACCTGCAGACTCAGGCTCAGCTATCAATCAGTCATTTGTGTTTGCCTCTGGCATTCTAAGTTCTTTTATAAGCCCAGTATAAAAGTATGGCTGTAATGAATAAGTCATCATCAGTTGAGTGATACTATTAAGGTGGCATCCAGAGATGACGGCATCATTATAACCTGTAAAGCTAGCCCAGGTCACAGACACTGATGACACCCATCAGGTCGCCTTTCCACCCAAGCCCTATCATCACAATACTCTGTCTGTGTCTATCTCTGTTTTTCTCTCTCTCTCTCTGTGTCTCTGTCTCTTTGTCTCTCTCTGCCCACTCCCTCCCCACCCCCCACACACACATACACACCTGTACATTTTAATGGTAATTGCCAAATGGTGCTATTTTCTCTACTGTATCCCTTCACAAGTGAATTTAACCTTCAAATTCAACACAGTAGTTCACAGATTCATGGTAAAAATGACTACAGAGAGCATGCCAGATAGTCCATTATTTTAGATACCCTTACCATCCAAGCCTAAGCTGAACACCATCATTAAGTTGCCCCATGTAGTTTCTCCAGCCGGCTTTAATTCATGTGTTATCTGCCACCGATTGACCCAAGCCCACTGAGAAGGTCCAAAACACAGAGCTATCCCAGCTGCCGGAAACTGCAAGCCGTTCCTCATAGCCTTCCTCACTCCCTCTTCTCACTTGAGTCACTGAAGAAGCATCTTATTTGTTAAATGGAAAAGTCATGGTACAAAATCAACACTCTTAAGCAATTTTAACCTTTCCCTTGACTGTTTCCAAAACGAGCTAGTGTACTCCAAACAGATATAGACATAGCGTGGACAATCTGAATACAGTGCCCCCCAGACATAAAGCTGTTACACTCACTTTCAAGCAATAGTTTATATATCAAATCAGCAAACACGACTCACCCGCATCCCGTCCACTTCTTAAGCAGTTGAAAATGGTACTTAGCTTCAGTGTGAGTGTCACATTACAACTCGGAAAGACTTCTGCCGGGTGGATCTGTATGAATTGTCATACCCATCAGCTATTTGGCCAATTGCCTTATGATAAACACACAGTAGCCACATAAGTGAAATAGAAAATAAGGGCAACCATCTGAAGTTTATAAATATTCAAACTTTTACTAGAAACAGCTTGCATGTGAAATTTAAATGGCATACAGTCCGGAAAAAAGGTTCCATTCCAAAGTTCTACAAAAAAGAATTGTATGTTCAGATGACACAAACTAACCAGATACATCTAAGCATCGTCTGGAAAACTTCATCGCATGCCATAGCTTAATATCACGGGCAATATGCACAACAGAACCCAGAATTATTTTTCCAATAACCAAGCCAAAGAAAGCCAAGGAGTAAATGAAGCAATATCAAAAGGAAACAGAAGACGACAAAGGGGGAGTAACACGCACACACACACACAAAAAAAAATGCATCGATATGGTTTGAGAGACAAGCTGAACACCCTTGGAGCTTTACAAACAGCTGTTTCTATTTCAGGCAAGTGCGGTCACTAAAATGCCTCCTGGGTGAGTAGATAGATCAGGCTCCCCCATTCTTCCAGTTCTCCCTCTGTGTATAAAGCAGGCTGTAGGGAAGGCTGAGGCAACATCACCACTGTACCTTCAACAGGCCAGCAGAGCTAACCCCTCCTTCCCAGAGCACCTTCCAGGTGGTCATCCCCCTGCCTCAGTGCTGCCTCTCCTGCTTGCTACAACTGCAGAAGGCATCGCTGGGTCCCCAACAAAGCTCAAGTTCTCCATATTTCTCTGCTCATCACAAACACCAAGCTCCTCCTTCATGGAAACTTCCAGAATGCAAGTACCAGCGCAGGGAAGCCTCTCAGAAGGGCTTGATTTCAATCAACAATCCTGGCAAATGAACCTCTTTGATATGCAAAATGTCTGTGCTAGCGAATAATAAAGAATATTTCCCCACAAAACCTTTCTCTTGCAGGAGGTCAGAGGAAATTGTGAGTCTAAGAGTGTTAATGCATCTACTGCAAAGGAAAAAAGTGAGGGACAATATGGGAATCAAATGATCAGAAGAACTGGATCCTGTAAAATGTCGGAGCAAGTTAATATGCCATGGTCTTCATAAAGCAAGACTATTATAATCCTACATGGAAGTATCTGGGATCTTTATAGCTGGGGAATATTAAAAGTACGCTCTCTCAATAAATTTAGACGTGCTGAACATCTTAGCCATTTAAGTTTTAAATGGGAATTTTAAAATATCAAATAGAATTATGCGCTCAGATGAGGCACTTGGTTTTTACATATTTTAAACCGTATTACAATCCAGGGTTAACCCCCTGTAACTTTCTGTGGTTCTAATCTGCATTACTGCTTTCCAACAGTGTAAGGTTTCCGTAAGCATGCATAATTAAGAAAGAAAACACAGATGATGCCGCTGGTAATAAACTAGAATAAGTACATTTGGTATTATTGCTGTGTCCCACTTGAACTCTGGTTCTGATAACAGGGACAACAGTTATCTATTTTTAAATAATGAATCATCTGCTCACAGAAGTCAGTGGATGAGTATGTGTCTGTGTATGGGCACGTAGGTGGAGAAGAAACAAAATCAGTCATCTGACATTTGTTTTCCATTCTCAATTATTCTCCTTATTAAAAAATAAAATAACAGAAGTGAATGTCAAGGAGACGTTCAGCCTACACTTGGCTTGCTGTGGATGATCGCATTTGTACCCAAACTCTATGATGAGCCCACTACCCACTCCTTAGGGAATTAATTCCTCACCAGCACAGACAGCTTTGGGTTCTGGAGAAGTCAAAGGACTTCCTTATGAGCAGAAATCACAAGTAAAATGATTCATTAAAAAAATAACAACTCTTGATGTACATCAACGGATTTTATACTGATACCATCATCAACAGAAAATGGAAACTGGAGGCATGGTGCTTTGAACACTGGAGGGGCAAAACTTAGTGATGTAGCTGAATATGCCGTCCGACGACTAGAAAGAGTAACCCGGCTAGTAGAGAAAAGAAGATGCCAGCCGGGGCCAGAAAGAAGGACCAGCCATACAGGACAGAGGGGGTGAACTCCCAACAGTCTTTCATTTTCATGGCTCTGTAGCTCTCCATGTCAGCCACCGCCTGGACCCAGATGACGTACAGCATCACCACCAGGGAAAACAGGACACCTGAGGAAGAGAGAAGACCATTAACCTTTCTGGAGACACCCTTCCCCTGAACTGCTCTAAAGTATTCACGTGTTTAAGGGTGAATGCCTCAACTCTGAGCTGAATCAGAGACCATTCATGCTGCTCGTTAGGAGCTAAAACAGCAGTTCTCAACGTGTGGGTCCCCACCCCTTTAAGGGGGTCAAACAACCTTTTCACAGGAGTTGCCTAAGACCGTTGGGAAACACAGGTATTTACAATGTGATTCATAACAGTAGCAAAATTACAGTTGTGAAGTAGCAATGAAAATAATTTGATAGTTGGGGGTCACCACAGCATGAGGAACTGTATAAAAGGGTCACAGCCTTAGGAAGGTTGAGGACTACCGGACTGAACAGACATGCTGTTGTCCCTCATATTTTAAAGCATTCTGTGGAGAATTTTGCCTGAGAGACAACAACCACAGCTGATATGCATCTATTAAGTGCTTACTGTTTGTCAGGTACTGTGCTGAATCTGTGGACATTTGCATTTGACATTTATACACTTCATAAAGTATATAAGTTTTTAAGCAAGCATTGTAACCCATTATTACTTCTTTTGATACGTGCCACGGGTCAGTGGCAACAGTACCGTCATCCCCAGGGCAGTAAGTGTGTACCGGCACAGCTAGTGGTTTTCAGCCCAGGTTCTTCAAACTCTTGCTACACCATGGGAACTCAGCTAACTCTATAGAGCCGCAACCAAGCATGACCACTAAAACAAAAGCTAAGTGAGCGCCACACAGGGACAGATATGACCACCTGAATGTGCAAAATGTGCAATGACAAACATATATGAAAATTTTTAGCCTTTATTTTTATTTTATGTATATGGGTATTCTGCCTACATGTATGCCTGTGAACCTTGTGCCTATAGCCTGTGCTTGAGGAGGCCAGAAGAGGGTGTTTAATTCCCTAGGACTGGAGTTACAGGTAAGTATGAGTCACCATGTGGGTTCTGGAAATCAGAAGAATAACCAGTGCTCTTAACCAGTGAGACATCTCTTCAGCATCCCCCCTCTGGTTCACTATATATATATATAATGGATATATGGATATATTATATGTCTACTCGAGACATACACACACACACACACATATAATGGAACCATTGTCTTGAAAGAACATTGATGATAAAATAGTCTGAGAATTATAAAACCATAGATTTGAGATCACAGGCTTTATTAAATGAAAGTAATGTAGGGAGGTAAAAAGGAGGAGGGAGGAAAGGGAAAGGAAGAAAGGATGAAAAGAGGGAGGGAAAGGAGGAGGAGGAAGAAGGAAGAAAATATGAAGGAGAAGGGAAGAAGGGAGGAAAATAGAAAGGCAGAGAAGAGGAAAGGAAGAAAAGAAGAAAGGGGAAAGGGTGGGAGGGAGAAAGGGGTATGGAGAGGAAGGCGGAAGAGAAGAGAAGAAGAAACAAGCAGGAAAGGAGGAAGTGACAAAGGAGGGAAGAAAAAAGGGAAGGAGGTGAAGGATGCAAAAAGTGGACAGAGGGGAAGAAGAGAGGGAGGGGGAGGAAGAAGAGGAAGGGGATGGGTGCAAGAGGAAGGAGGGAGGGAGACAAAAAGGAAGAGGCAGCATCACAGTTTATGAGCGGTTCCACAGGTCCATCAGTTCAAAACACTGTGGAATTCTGAGAGTGGCGCATGTGTCACCCCGATGAGCCCTTGACCTTAACCACTGAGAAGACGGAAGCTAATGAAGAGTGGCATTTGAGAGCAGCTGTGGGCACACACTCTTCAGATGTAGCTGCTCCTGTAACTAACAGGCAAAAGCACATGAACAGCTTCTGATGATGACATCAACAGCTTCTGATGACATCACTGGTTTCTGATGCCCTAGTGGGTAAATTGCTCCACACAAACTGCATAGCCTGAAGGATGTGGACTAGTCCTAGAACTTGGGGGCATTTGATGTTGGCCAAAAGGTCAAATCAAGCACAACAGTTACAGTTTTGCTCATTTTGACTTAGTGGATGGAATAAATAATTGGCATTGTCTGAAGTCCACTGATGTGTCCATAAATCTGAGATAATCAATTTCTAAACAGAAAGCGCTTATTTTAGCTCACAATTTCAGATTTGTCCCAATGGCATCTTGACCCTGTGACCTTTGGACCTTTCACAGGGTAAAGCAGCAGAGTGGAAGCACTTGGCTGAGGATACTGTTTATTTAAGAACGATGAAGCACCAAGGGAGAGGAAGGTGCCAGGGTCCCATCATCTCCTCAAAGGCATGTCCCTAATGACCTAGATTTCTTCCCTTAGACCCTGTTTCCAAAAGCTTCTACCACCAACAGTAGAGCAATAGGCTGGTGTCTAAGCCTTTAGCACACATCATCTGGAGAAGACTTCAGATCCAAATGATGACAAGTGTAAAATGTTCATATTTTGACAACTACATTTCTGAACGTTAGCTGCATTTCTATTGTGAAGGGCAGACATGGCAGCATATTGATAGAAGAGAGCATCTTTTAAGAGCCCAGCCATTCAAGTTACTCAGCACATTTCATTGTTGGCTTACTGCACAGAGGGTGACGCCCCACCACCAGGCCATCAAGTTCAGAAAGAATCTTGAGGATTAGACACAAAAGAAAGGTTTGTCACCATGTCAAGATGCACTGGTACCTGAGTTTAAACCTACTCATAATGACCATTCCAGCTATGGCTACGTGAATATGTTTCCCCAATACGTGAAATCAAGCAGTTTGTTTCCCTAGTAAGAGAGAATCTTCACTCTCTGATCTGTATTGTATGTGCATATGCTGGTCAGAGCAACTATCAATGAGTAACGGCTGTATCAGAGAAAGTGCAGAGACGCAGCTGAAGAACAAACTCTTGACAAAGCTTTACTTGAGGTTTTCTGACAACGATATGGTGGTAGCATGTGTTCAGCAGTGACTCTGTGCCTTCAAACACATTTTTACAGCAACTTCATACACAGTATTCCCTGTTAGTGTAAAGGCTTGGGCACTTACAGAATGTCCTTTGCCTTCTGAAAACATACTACAAATCTCCATGTTATTTGTTGGTATGGTTTTGAACTTCCTTCCATCATGTTTTCAGATATTCTTATTAAAAAATGAAATTGCCTTTGTGAAAAACCAGTCACCCTATATGTATCTTTTTAAAAGTCAATATTATATTAAGAATGTTAAAAAGTACATCATGAGCAATAATGTAGATGATTATTAATGAGAAATAACTTATACTTAAACAATGCTGTTATTTAAAGAGAAAATGCATCATGAAAGCGTTAAAAAATATTCATTTCTTTAGTTCCTTAATCTGTTCATTAATTGATGACACAGACTATTTAATGTACATGAAATCAGTTTAGGTTTCTATCTTACCCATGGGGCAAAACACTCAGTACCTTCCTACCCATTAAATTACAAGTGATAAGTAGGGATGAGAGGTGGGTGTGAACTATGGGGAAGGTATTCACACCATACCACAATGCTTTAACTGCTAATGCAATGAGGTAGTCACAAGAACCTGTACAAGGTCTGTGGGCAGGAGGGGAGTCAAGTAGCTGCTATATAAAACTAGACTAACTAATCAAACCAACAGATCATCAATTCTAATTAGAGCCATACGAAAAGAATAGACATCAAGGATGATCTCTATCGTGTCGAACTGAATCCACAGTAGTCGACAGGTAGGAGATGGATATGAGAAATGCAGATGAAACAGTGAATACTCCACAGACTCAGACCTTCCACAACATGCTAACTATAAAGAAGCAAAGGGTAACATTTTGCTAAAGATACCTGCCTAATGCCATGCTGTTCAAAATGATCAAAATGAACATCACCAGGGCTATGTCAAGGTGATTTGTGTGTGTGTGTGTGTGTGTGTGTGTGTGTGTGTGTGTGTGTGTGTGTGTGTGTGTGTGTGTGTGTTGGGGGTGTCACTGAATGGATCTGGTGCTGCACCAAAATGCAGAGCCTAATCCAGTCATGAAAAGGCATCAAAACCCAAATCCAACACCACTCCAAAAACCCAGAGGCCTGTGCTCTGGAAAAATTCCATGGTCCGGGAAGTCGAAGAGCTAATTCTGGCTTGATGGGGACTCAAGTAAAATACAAGTAAATACAATTCATGGTCCAGGGTCAGATCCTTTGTGATTAAAGAAATTAAAGGGATAGTTGCAAAAATGATAATGATGGGAGGTGGGTGAAAGCATTTGCAACTTCTGTGTAACAATGAAGGCAGTCCCCAAACTAAAGAAAAAGGAAACGCCTTGAAGGGAAAAATAGGGCAAACCTGTGGCCATGTGTGCTGGGAGGAATATGGGTGGAGAGGGAGGAAGGCAACATGTGGATCCATCAGAAAAGACTTCCATCCCTCTGGCAGGGCACTGTGACTCTTTATAAGCAATCACTCAGTGACTTGGTAGATGCTGAGCAGAGTGTCTCCAGAGGACAACACTACTTACACAAACCCTCTATTATCTGTCTACAGTTGAGGATTTATTTATAGAACATAAACACCAACAAGCTTGAGTAACAAAGGTGCCACATTTCAAGCCCACCTGCCACCCTGGCTTCAGCGGAATAGAAACCAATGCTGAGCTCTAGGCAACCATTTGTTTTCAAATAAAATGATTATTAAATGTGATCATCTATTTCAAAATCCCAAATTTATTTACAATTAAATTTTATGACACCTGTTTTCTGGAGTCTAACTTTCAAAATCAATAAATAGCTCACCAAAGGAAAAATCAAAGAATGGTCTGAAAGAGCATTAGGATTTATGGTCATGCTGAACAAGGGCTAAGGAACTGAGTAACCTGAAGGGTACACTGAGTCACTCATAGATAACATGTGCAAGTGTCATTTAGACCTATACATTTTACATGGATTGTCTCACAAAGTTATTTTCTTTTATATGCATAAATTCAATTTGAAAACTTATGCCCTACTCCCCAGGAAAAAAAAAGCATAACATTCCATTACAAACAGACATTGAGCATAGTCATCTATGATAGAAGCAATCAGGGAGTACATCATGTGGACTCCTTCAAGACCAAAGCAGTCTCCTCCACATAAAAAGACAGCTGGTCCTGTCACACACACACACACACACACACACACACACACACACACACACACACACACACACACACAAGAACGGAAAAAGATTCACACTAGAAAACCTTTTTCACTATGCTATAAAAACAGATTCAGAAGTATGTTTGGATGCAGAAAGTTGAGGCAAAGAAATAAAGTTTCTTTTTGTGTTTTTTGTGTGTTGTCTTTTAAGAAGCAAAGTAAATTGTAGAAGTTCTATGTTCTTTTCTAGCAGTATGTGTGTGTGGTAGATTGAAAGAGAATGCCCTCATAGGCTCAGGCATTGAATACTTGGTCCCCAGTGGGTGACATTTTCCATTGAGTTTTAGGGAGTTTGATCTTGCTGGAGGAAGTGTGTCACTGGGGGGTGGGCTCTGAGAGTAAACCCTCTTATCTACTTTCACTCCACCCTCTCTCCTTCACTTGCACTTGGAGACACGATCTCTCGGCTTCTTGCTCCTGCCACCACACCTGCCACCTGCTGCTATGCTACCCTGGCGTGGCAGGCTCCGATCCCTCTGGACACGTAAGGCAAAATGAACTTTTCCTTTCATAAGTCATCCAATTTGGCCATGACATTGATCACAACAGCAGAAAGGTAATTGATACAGTGTGCACGACGTTTTTAACGATGTTTGGGAGTGACTTGAAATGATAAACTTGATCTTCAACTCTTCATGTAAAACTACATTCCCTGTGTCTGTATTTAAATCATAGGTGGTGGTGGGCTACTTTGAGAAGAATTATGAATGCAAGGTCATTCTTTGGTATCTTTTTATTCTGCTGATAAGCAAGTTCACTGACAAATCATTTCAACTTTTAGCAGACATAGGAAAGATCACACAATGCCATAATTTGAAAAAGGGTCAATCCAAGGAAGTTAAGGTAAAAGGAAAATTAGAATCAGGACAAATTTTTTTTTCTGTACTTGGAGATGCACACACTCTAGAGATGGGGCAAGATTGAGCAGAGACCTCTACAGACAATTAGGAGGTAAGTGTAGCAAAGTCTGTGCATGGCAGACTCAGGTTACCTTGGGCCTCCTTTTGAGGATGGAAATGATATCTGTAAGCATGCAGAGTGGCCCATGCCTGTAACCAGTACTCAGGAGGTTGAGGCAGAAGGTTTGCTGCCAATTCAAGTTTGGTTATGTAGTGAGTACCAGGCCAATGAGAGATAAACAGCAATACTTCAATCCCCCCCAAAAAAGAAAAGAAGGAAGGAGAGGAGGGAAGGGGGAGTGAGAGAGGAAAGGAGAAAGAGAGGGAAGAAGGCAGAGAGGGAGGGAGGGGAAAAGGCGGTCTATAGTAGCTAAATCTACAGTAGCTTGGACAGATCAAACACTATCCAAGAGGATAGCTCAGACTGGAGCCCAGTGGTATGTGTGCCCCATTAGTCTGGAAATATCCTCAAAGTCCCAAGAACAAGGAAAACAATCCCAGAAGCTCCAGAGAGACACAGTGACCCTCAAAGTTGAGCTGTCCGGAAGGCAGCAGAGACTTCTACTAAGAAGAGGAGCAAAGAAAACTCTGGACTCCGAACGGCAACAGAGAACTTTTTTTAGCCAGCGTGCCCCCAAGGAAGACCGAAAGGGAGTCATCCACTGTCAGTTCATAGTGGAGACACTGATTCACCATAGGATGAAATCACATGAGAGCTGTCACAAATACCTCCCTTAGGTATGTACAGGGGCATTAGATGCCTTTGGGGAGGAGGGCGACAACAAGAAATGTTTGCGGAAAATATACAAACAACCTTCATGTAAACATGTATTAACTTAGCTCCTAACTCATACTAAACTCTGGGACTTTGAAACTCTTTCTAATGAACAAATCCCTCCCCAGCTTGGTGTTTCTTTTCCCCATCCTTTTCATCAATGTACACTTTAGATTTTTGCAAAATGTACAGGTTCAAAATGTATGAATTGATGAGTTTGGAAAAAAACAAACAAACACCAGGGAACTACAACGTATTTTTCCCTTGGAGAAATCCTTTATGCCCTGTCTGCGTATAACCCATCCCTACTCTACCAAATGGTGTGTCTCATTGTGACTTTAGAAGATCTTGCCAGTGAAGGCCCTGCAGCATGTGGGTTTTCCTGGCACACTTCACTAAGCATCTCTCAGTTCAACCCTTGCCCCCTGTGGTACATGTTAGCAGCAAAGCCCAGCTTGTTTATCCATTCATCCACTGGCGAGGACTCATTGAGGGATTCTAGGTGTGGACTGTTAGGAAAGAAGCTACAATCAATGAATTGTTCTGTGGTACTTTGACATATTCATGGAGCATTGAAATGATGGATCATTTGCTTAGGCCAAATAGTTTTGGAGGGGGGGAGGAGTGGCAATATTTTATGGAGCATCATGGCATATTGAGCTGACATAATGACCCTGGGTTGTGTTGGTGCTTGGCACAAGCTGAATGCACCTTCTCTCCGACCCCAACCCCCCAGCTGCCCTGCTCAGTCCAACTGAAAACACAACTCTTGGGGGGGGGAAACCCCAGCAGAGTACAACCTTAATTATCTACACTAACTCCGATTTCTATGCAGAGCTCTCAAGGGTCACTCAATGGTGCTACTGAACAATTACATTGTTGAAAGCCTGTAGCATAGGGGGCCTTTTGTAATCAGTTGGTTTTGGCTCCTTCATTTAAAAAAAAAAAAAACTTTCAACATTTCAGACTTGGGAAACAAAAAGTAACATGCAAAGCAGTATGAAATATGATGAAGTTTAATTGTAAAACACCTGTGAACTAACTAGTCCCCAACGTAGTAATCAGGAGACGACTCATGCCTGTGCCCATTTGTCTGGGACTCCTTTGGAAGGAGACACAAGTCTCCAACAGTCAAGGACCATTTCTAGCCTTATGTTTAAAAAATTAATATTTATAACTATGAAAAAGAACTAGATGGCGTGAGGCTGGATGCCTGGGAACAGGCAACCAGTGGAACCCGTCTGGATGGAATCTCAGAGTCTCTTCATATAAGTACATTACATTTAACATTAACATACTTCATATTATCATCTTAAGAGGAACACGATATTTACTAGCCTGTTGTCATGTGATTTAATGTGTGATAGCCTGGGCACCTGGTAAATGTCAGTGTTTGAGGCTTCTATGTATTTCCACAAAAGGGACTCATGCAAGCTGATCCACCTCACTGCTAGTCCTACTGCCAAGTCCAACACATGTCTTTTATCCTCTCTGTGTTATGAAAAAGGGAAGAGGGAAATCTGCCAATTATGCGTTTGCTAATAGTAATACTTCTCATTATATTCTAATGCACTTTCAAAGTAATTTCATGAATATTGCATTCATTAAAACTAAGACTGTTTTTCTGGGCACACCAGCTAAATGTCCTTTAAAATATGTTAGATTGTACTTTGTAATGATTTGTTGTTTCTTCTTTAGACTAATGGGCGATTGTTTTCTCTTAGCGTCAAATGATGCTCTTTTAATGTATCCTATTTCGGAAGCTTAAAACAACTAATGCACTGTGTCCAGTTTCCTGCACTCATTTTCTTAGACTTCCCCATTGTTGTGTCTGTAGTCTTGTGATTCTGTCCTAATTGCTCTGGCAGTACAGTCAATATACCAGCCTATCTATCTGGTGTTCACCTCTGCACACACCACCCAACCACTTTCCAAATACATTTGCTGCCTCTTCCTTTCCTTCTCTGGAGTCATGATTTTATCTGGTTAGCTGACCCTACATGTTACATACAGGAGTATGTATCCCAAACACTTGAAGATAATTTTCAACATTAAACATCTGTGTGCTCATTACAATGGACACCATTGAGAATGCAGGAATAAACAGAGAATCATCTACAGGCAACTAGGATTTCACCTGAGAAGCTGAGTTTCATTCAACCCTAAGGGAAATTTTATTCACAATCCCTGAGTTTCAGGATATGTTTGAAAGGCACAAGTCTGGATTCTGACCACCTAGGCTTTCATCACATGTCACTGGCTGGAAAGCTTTCCACCACTAAGTAGCCCTGAGCATGCGTCTTGGTTCTCCATCTGTTACTTCAATGGTAAAGCGGTGATCATATATGATCCCAAATAAGAAAGAGGTCATGGAGAATAAAATGAAGCACAGCATCCAGCACTGTGCTGGGAACATGTTATTCTTAAGAAGCACCAGCTATCATCGTCTTTGTCTTCCTCCTCTTCCTCCTCCTCCTCGTCAAGGTTTGGCATGAGTTTCTGCTAATGGCTAGAGAATGTTATCTCCAGTGTTCTATAGCATCAGAGAGTCTCGTGTGACCCTGCTGTTTCAGAACTGGTCTGGACGCCAAAGAATGAACTCCTGGTTCCTTCCAGCTCTGAGACCTAGATGGAATGTTTACCCGTCATGTCTTTTTAAAATTGACCAGCAGATGGCACCAGTCTCCCCCACAGTCTCACCCCGTATAAGCAAGCACAAACCCATCCAGACTGGGACTCACCCATCTGAAGGGTGTTTTCTGCTTTACATTACCAGTTTATCAAATCTTCTGGCCCTCCCCACCAGCCCTCTCATTATAGGAAGTGAAAATTCTTTGTACCACAGAGTTCTAGCATAGGTCAGTGTGGTCGTCCCACTGGGTCTCTACTAAAATGTGCTTCTCCCCACCGTCACTCCCAACTCCCAGGAGAACTGAATGAGAGGAAAAAGTGTCGGAAGTTATAAAAGTCAGTGAAGAAACGAACACAATATTCCTCAATCACTTCCTACTTGGTTCTCAGCAAAGCGACTGGTCAAAGGGAAATTTGGACTGATACAAGGTATCTGCAGAGCAATGAGATCCCTTACTGTCCAGAGTAAGTAGATGCAAGGGATATTCACTCTCTGGAAAGCAGAATAAAGCACATGAGAACAAGCCTAATTCCAGACAAGACACGCTACTTAAAGACCAGCAAAAGCCTTTCTGTTTCACACATCCGATGGCCCCTGAAATAAATGATTGATTATATAACAGAATAGTATGTGAGCTGAAATAAATGGAGAAGCCCTTAGCTGTAGTTCTCAGAAGAGTGCCACATTTCAGGGGGATGCTGAAGTGATGGGAAGCATTATTCCAACTTGAAGTTCTAGGTTTTCCATCAAGGATCCTCCAAATTAATATTGTGCTGGCCTCTTGAATGCTAGATGTGCTGAGTCAGAAACTAAGCCATGACTCAGATTGTCCCCAACATATACAGGCGGAGGTGTGACAGCTCTCTGGAACAACATCCTGTGGCTCATCTCCTCTCACGGAAGCATCTGGGGGATGGTGTAACGTTTTAGAATATTTTTGAAAGAAAAATCTTTGCAGATCTTGCCCAGATAGGATCGGATGAATCTTGCTTACTCTAGCTAGCACATGGCATTTGTGCAAAATGTCAGACCCAGGATAGCAGACAGTGTAATTTGAAAGAAAGCTTCCCACATGACAATAGTATCACACTCAGGAAGCACATGTAGGCACAGTCCGCCATAATGCAACCGAAGGCACCAGGAAGATTTCTCTCCATGGAACGTGAAGGTGGCAAGGTCTTTATGGTCTCCCAAGAGTGCTGTTCTAGGATCATCCAAACTACCACTCTGCAGATGATCAACTGGAGGGCTGTTTCTACTCCGAGGGCATGTGGCAGGTACAAGTCAGTACACACAGCTTCTCCCAAGCACTCTTTCCACACCCACCTCCAGCACAGCAGCACTAGGAGTGAAAATGGAGCCCTGGACTTTAGAAAATACTCCACTCCCTGATGGAAGTTTGGCTTCTAGCTTCTTCTGGAAGACTGTCCACTTCTTGCACAGTAGGAAAGACAAGTCTGAAAGAGACTTGAGCAAAGTCCCCATAGCCACATATTTGTTCCCAACTCTTCTCGCCACACAGAGCCCCCCTCTGCTCGTCAGGCATAGGCACTGTTTACAGCCTGGAACTTTCAGAATACAGGCACTTGGGCAGCAGGTGCACCTTGTCAGCAAGCAGTTCCTTCCTAATCTCTTCCTGCTCTGGGTCTCCTGTCTCTTCCTGCTCTTATCAGAGCCTTTCCACACACTTCTCTCCTGTTATTTATATGGAAGAGTATGGCTGAAACAAGGTGTGTACATCATACCCCTGTGTGAACCTTAGGTTCAGTCTCAGCCAGAGAGAAAGGAGCCTCTGAGCTAAATCCACGGCTCCTAATGGCTATTTCTCCTCACACATAGGAGAACATCTCCAGTATTAGGTTGTTATGAGTGTTCCTATCACGTGCAGAAATACTTGTGATTTCTTAGGAATCTTTTGCACTATCCTTGATTTTTCTGGAGGAAAAAGCCACAAACCCTACTGTCTTCCAAGCCAGCCTTTACTGACCTGCATTCCTAAGATGGCTCACATCCAAACTCTTTCCCATGGCAATTCTTCCAGAGCAAGAGGGGCCCTGGCAAGCTGTTGAAGGCTGGGATTCAGGCTGTTTGTCCTGCATGATGGAAGGCTTATATAATTCATGCCAGCTCACTCTGCAAATGTCCCTGGTGAGCAATGCTAGCCTGGGAAATAGCTGTCCTGGAGGAGGAGGAGGAGGAGGAGGAGGAGGAGGAGGAGGAGGAGGAGGAGGAGGGCACTATGAAGTCAAAATGTGGCAGAGCACATGGGTAGGACACAAAGTGAGCTCTGCCTCCATCTGTACGCAGAAGCTAGATTCTCATAGCAGGGCTATCCCTTGCTTCCATTCAAATTGCCCAGGCTGTCACCTTTGATTGACAAGATGATGATGACCCAAGAGGCCAGCAGGAATTTCACCAAAACTTAGCTTCCTGCTACTCCACCAAGCAGGTGTGAAGCTTTGTTTGCTTCTAACCATCAACACAAAAGCTCAGCAGTCAGCCAGGGTACCACTCTGGACAAGGCAGGTTACTGTATAATGGGAAGAGAGCCCGCTTATTCTGCCTAGCTGGTGAAACAGCTTCTTGTTACAATTTAAAATGTATTTGTTTTTATTTTCAATGTATGGTATTTTGCCTGCATGCATGTCTGTGTTACAGATAATTAGGACCAGCCATATGGGGGCTGGGAATCCAACCCAAGTTATCAGGAGGAGCAGCCAGTACTCTTAACCAGCTGAGCCATATCTTCAGTTCCCTCCTTCTAGTTATGATGGCTTACCCCTCCTGCCATTGCTGTGGGTTGTCCAGATGATGCCATTGCACTTTCTCCTACACATCAGTGTCTTGCTCATTCATTGCAATAACTACTCTGGTTATTTTATGCTAATTCTGGGATTATAGGCACTCATCTCTGTAATGTTCTCCATATAACCTGAACGTTTAGATTTCCATGCCTGCTCATTTTAATGCCTCCTCTGTCTTCTTTCCATGCTAACATCCAGAGAGAGGTAGATACTCACCTTCTCTTTATCAGAGCCCTCCAGCAGTTTTGCTAAGGCTTTCTTGGGTATGTGCATCACTGAGGCATAGACTTGCAGTTACAGTAACCTGGCAGTTACTACAGAATTTGTTCAGGGCTGCACCTTCTCAGGAAACACATGGCCTGGCCTGCCCAAGGGAGGATCTGCCCAAGTACAGGGTGAGGCTACACCTGCTCTCCAAGCCCTGCCCTGAGTTGGCACAGCATAGAGAGATCATGGACCAACCCTTTGCTCCCACTGACAGCTGCAATCTCAGTGTCCCCCTGCCAAGCACAGAATGCCCCACATTCTGCTAATGACAAAGAGCCTTTGTATGTGCACACACCCCAGATCAGCCATTTGGAATTCGGTTGTGCCCTTCCCTAAGACTCATCTGCCCAAATAAATAAAGTGCTCAGTCCTGTTTGAGGCATCGGTAAATTGGCTACAGTGCCCTAGGACCAAACTGCACCTGTTCCTGAGTGCCTGGCAGAGCACAACAGTAGAGCAGGCAACCAGGAGAGTCTCACTCACGGAAGTGATGGTCAGACAAGCCCCAGAAAAAATGGGAATTTGGACTCCTCAGCCCATAGACTGAATGTTCTTCATTATTGAAATTTATGAAATCTAACCAAATAAAGCATTAGAAGCTCAATTCAGTGCCCTTCTGGAAGTGACAACTTGTGGCACTCTGCACTCAGCATGGTGCAAACAAACCCTTCCTAGCTAATGAATCTGAGGCAAGAAAAGCAGCCCATGGCTGGAGAGATGGCTCAGAGGTTAAGAGCACTAGCTGCTCTTCCAGAGGTCCTGAGTTCAATTCCCAGCAACTGCAGGGTAGCTCACAACCATCTATAATGAGATCTGGTGCCCTCTTCTGGTGTGAAGGCATACTTCCAGAAAGAACACTATACATAATAAATAAGAAAAGCAGCCCATGTTTCCTACGGTTCCTGAAAGGACAAAATTGTAAGATTATTAATAATAGACAGGTGTCAGACTCAAAAGTTCTTCTGTCAACAGTGTTCAAGGCTAACACTTGAGTCATTGACATCACTATTGTTTAAAGACTGTGTTCGGTGATAGAAACTTCTAGTGGATAGTTAACTTCAGTTGTCTCTGAACTTTTCCTACACCAAATGGTACCATGAACTGTGATGTTCTGTTTCATGCAATGTTAATTTTCTTACTATCCTTGTAAAATCATGCACACTGGATTTATGATTGTGCCATCAAGGAAATTAAAAGTCCACAGATCTATTGTCATGATCAACTACTTTAGTAGCTTCCAAGATAGGCACTGTACAAGCTTGGAGGAAAATAGTATTTCTTTTTTGAATCTCTTCCGAAAAGCATGTGATATCCTTTAGATAAAACACTCCAAATAGGTAAACACATAGAAACAGGGAGGAGATTAGTAGTTTCTGGTAGAGAGGAGGAAGAGGGAAGATAGGTTTCCTTTATAATATGATTAAAATATTCTGAAAGCACATGGTGGTGATGTTTGGGCAAGCCCATAAATGTACTAAAAATTCCACTGAATTACACAGTTAAAAATGGTAGAATGAATGGTATGTGGGTTATACCTTAGTAAAGATGGGCAAAGATGAAATAGCCATGAGCTCTAGCAGGTGCATCCAACTAAAGAGAGGCATCAGAATAGAATGGAAAAGAAGGACAGAACCAGTTAAACTGCCTGCTCCTCAGAATGATGCTGCGTTAGGAGAGGAACCATATGTGATCGTTATCTTCATTATGAAGAGATAAGCACTGTGTTATGTAAAAGGGGTATTGCTAACTGATTACTGATTGAAATTTGAAGAACATTATCCTGTGCTGTCATGCAGTGATTCTAAAGACAGCAAAACATCATCAGTGTTTTTCCTATAACTTCCACTATGGTCTCACATAGAAACACTCCATTCTCATGATGCCACAGTGAGTTCGGTAAGTCATGCTCAAATCCACCTGTCCTGTTGGGTTTTGTAGTTGTATTTTGTTTGTTTGGTTGGTTTTGGTTTTGGTTTTGGTTTTGGTTTTGGTTTTGGTTTTGGTTTTGGTTTTGGTTTTGGTTTTGGTTTTGGTTTTGGTTTTTGTCAGCTTGACCTGAGAAAAGGAAACCAGAATTGAGAAAATGCCACCATAAGATTGGACTATAGGCAAGTCTTCAGGGCATTTTCTTAATTAGTGTTTGATAGGGGAGGCCCCAGCCGTGTATGGATCGTGATAACTCTGGACTGGTGGTCCTGGGTTCTGCAAGCAAACAGGCTGAGCAAAGAGGAGCAAGCCAGTAGGCAGCACTCCTTGGTGGTCCCTACTTCAATCCCTGCCTTGAGTTCCTGCCCTGACTTCCTTCAGTGAGGGACTTTGACATGAAAGTGTAAGCGAAATAATTTTCTTTCCTTCCCAAGTTGGTTTTGGTCATGGCATTTTATCACAGCAATGAGAATCTTAACTAAGACACCATCTACCTTCTAGAAATTTTGTCATCGTCAATACCAGCCTTCTATTTATACATTATGGTATGAGCATAGAAGACACATTACAGATGAAAAATTATAGACTATATCCCTTACATCAGGGTGAATCATTAGCCTTGGTGTTTACATCTGTCTACGAGGGGTTCAATAGGCAAAGGCTGCCAGCTCATGGAAAATGGTAAGTCTATAGAAAGCGACAGGCACAAAGTGAAGAATTACGGTATCTGAGCATCACTGTATTACCATTAATCAAAGTCTGAACTCGAGACCTGTGTCTAAAACCAAAGGCAAAAAATACAGGGGACGTGGTTAGAAATCATGCCTTGGGTGCTGTACCTACCTGCGGCGATGTACGAGCCTCCTCCAGCTTTGTAAAGGAAGTGACTGGCAAAGGGGGCTGCGCAGATGATGAGGAAGCTCGCGGTCAAGGCGGCCACGACCCCCAGAAGCAGCAGGACTGCCCAGAAGCCACGGTAAACTGGAAGCCAAGAACAGAGGACGAGAAACAAGTCAGCCCTGGTTGTAGCAGGCTGTCCCACAGGGAGTTCGTTCCTCAGTACTCTAATTTCGTTCAGGGACTGCTGGGTAGAAACTCACACAGTGGACCAGGAATGATCTTCAGTAGAAATCCTTAGCCAGAAACCAGGCTCAGCCCATCTCGGCACACTTCCGTAATGCTTCTTGCTCAGCATCTGTACCACGCAAATTCTAAATGTGCTCCAGGAGCTCATTCCTCTGGCCACGTTTTTTTTTTTTTTTTCCCATTTTGGAAGTGGGAATACTTAAGGATCTGCCCGGTGTGATCACAGATTGGTGATTCACACTAGCTATCCAAGGGCCACACAGAAGGTTACTCTGGGACACATAAAACACTGCTTCACTCCACTAATGATATTTGTACAATGGTGAGCCTCTGAAAGCCTTAACCAAAAAAAAGCTGGCTTCTATTTAGACTGTGGCTCTCATGGAAACTATTCTTAAGACAATAAAAGTTACATCATTAAGAAAAGTTTGTATCAGAAGAAACTTTGTGTCAGATATGTGTGGAATATGACTTTTATTAAATATTTGTATTAAAGGAAGGAAGTTGTATGGGAGTCGTTTACTCAAGGACAGACAGAGCCGAGGTACTGCATGTAGCTAGTGATTAATGGACTGTGGGGCTAGTGATTTACAGTAATCAAATGAAAAGGCGTCTTAATGATCATTTTTGAGCTGGATAATTACCAATCTATTAAACAAATCCATCATTTCCCTAAGGCAAAAACACCAAAATGAGTTCTCTTTTGTATAAATGGGGGTGATCTCAGTGAGACATATTAGTCAAATTACAATTTTCTTAAGGAAAATATAGAATTTTTATTGGGAAATAAAATGTATGTGTCTCAATCCTGCCTGCAAGGAATAAACATGTCAATCAACTGCCATCCTAAGAAACAAAGGACAGGATTATAGAAAGCTGAGAAGAGGGGCCATCACAGTTTGGGGGAAGAAAGGCTGTTATTGGTTGGAGGTGACTGAGCCCTGATTGCAGGGGCAGAAACAGTTAGCTTCCATCTTACTTTCCAATGCTGACCACTGGGCCATAGCTCCCAGACCTGCTATATGTATCTTGTAACTGTGGTCAGGCTGGCAAAATATTCAGTAGTCAGGAAACACAGTTCTCCCCAGAATGCATCTGGGAACTTCTACCCCAGTGAGGCATAGCACCCAAGATCCAGGAGATGATCCATGCTTCTCACAGAGGAACCTGGAAAGGGGATCTTTGTTTTCCCAGCAGTGGGGAAATCCTCATTAAATATTTCCTTTTGGTTCCTGCTCTTTTTGCTGTGTGGCAGAATTACAGAGATCTATACCATAATCCTGGAAGCTTAAGCTGGGCTAGAACTCGATCTCGAAGTGAGAGGGGACAGAGGAAACTGCATAGGGGAGAGAGCTGGAAGACTATAGTTCTTTGTTCTGACCTACACTAACATCAATCTCACTCCTGGGTTCCTCAGGCCCAGAGGCCAAAGGGAGTGTGACAAAATCTTTAAGAAACAGATGACACCGTGAAGTCATCTGAGCCAGAGAGCCAGCCCCTAGGTAGGACACACCAAGAGTAGGACCCCAAGGCTTCTGAAAGCTCTGTTGATGTCAAAACTGCCACCACAAACATAAGGGACAGAATGAAAAGAATGATTTAGTGCTGAAATAATAGGTTAATATTTTCTGGATTTTTAAAAAAACATATGAAGTCTGAAAATTCAATATTCAAACGTGTCTAGGTTACAAGCTAAAGTTATTTGATATACCAGGACCATGAAACTCTGACCAATGCTTTAAGAGAATAGACCATGAGTCAGCAAATAGAAAGCCACTGAGTCATGTCTAAGTTCTTAGATTTCAAACTGGTATTAGAAGCATTGTGAACTGCAGTGAACGCTCTGGAAAATGTTGAGGAGAAAAGGAAGAGTCTATAACAAATTAACTAAGCTGAATTTCTGGGTTTGCAGTAATAATTTTTGAAAATGTAAAATCCTGAGATGTGCTTGAGAGGGGACTAGGAAGGGGAGAGTGGGTGGGTTGTTTGGTGAAGCAAATGGATTTTCTAATACGAATGAGAAAGGGGAACACACACTGAGAAAAATGAATTGAGTTCCAGACACTGTGTGATGGAATCAAAAGCTCTCAAATATGTATCTGTAGAAATCCCTAAAGCAGAGGCAAGAGATTTTGGTATAGAAACAAAGTTGTTCCTAAAGCAAAGTTCAATCAACTCGAGTGTTGACAAATTTATAGACACAAGAAACTCCCAAGTTTATAAGGTCAAAGAAATTCTCTCAGACAGCTGGAAGTAAAGTGGGTAAAAACTCTAGATATCTTCAACATATTCAGAGAGAGAAAACCGTGTGCATGTCACATACAGGGGAGCAGTGACCACAAATTCCTTATCAGGAAGAACAGAGAATAAAAAAATTATGATCTCAAAAAAATAGAAATAATTAGAAAAACACAGTAGAACATCTCAAGTGACAGAAGGAAAGCCCCCCTAACCTAAGATTCCGCATCTAGTGACAATGTCTTAGAGAAACAGATGAGAAATAAGGCCATCTGTGACCCAGGAATGAAGCATTTGCCTCAGCAGACCCATCCCACAGGAACTTCTGAAGGAGGATCTTGAGGTCAAGATGACTCAAAACAAAACCATGCATGAAAAATCGAAAGTAAAAAAGGAAAATGTGATTAGTATCTGTGAATAGAGAAAACTATAATTTTCTCCTCTAAATTCCTTAGGATGAATTTAAATACTAAAGTTTAAAATTATTGTTAGCAGGTGCTTAAGAGATGACCCAGTAGTTAGGGTCACCAGCTGCTCTTTCAGAGGACCTGAGTTCGTTCCTAGGACCCATATCAAGTGGCTCACAACTACCGGTAGAATACAGCTTCTGCAGATCTGAAACGCTCTTCTAACCTCCTTAGGTATCTGCTGCACATTTGAGACATACACACACACACACACACACACACAGAGAGAGAGAGAGAGAGAGAGAGAGAGAGAGAGAGAGAGAGAGAGAGAGAGAGAGAGAGAGAGGAGAGAGAGAGAGAACAGACACAGACCACACCCATTTCCACATACAAATTCTAAACTATGGTCAACATAATGTAGTAGAAAATTGTAGGTATTAGAATTGGTGTCCTGTGTGTCTGTCACTACCTCAATGAATAATAATAACCTTGAATTGATAGCTGGAGGTTCCTAAGGCACTGTCTCTTCTGTGAAACAAAGATGTATGTATTGACCAATGAGAGCTTCTAGAAGGTCACACTACAGAGTTTGTGGTATATAAGATTATAAATGATGGTAAGGCTTCTTAAAGCTTGCTAAAAAAAACTTTTATGCAACCTTACTATATAGGTACATAAAATAAATATACAAACAAGACATTTACTGATGATAAATTGCTAGAAAGTTTATTATTTTTCTTTTTTTAAATAATTTTTTCTTTTATTTTACTTACCAACCACAGTTTCCCCTTCCTCCTCTATTCCCATTCCCTCACCTCACCTCCTATCTATCCCCCACCATCCACTCCTCCTCTGTTCAGAAAGGGGCAGGCCTCCCATGGGAGTCAACAAAGCGCATCATATCATGTTGAGGAAAGACCAAGCTCCTTCCCCTGCATCAAGGCTAGGTGAGGCATCCCTGCATGGGGAATGGGTTCCAAAAAGCCAGCTCATGTGCCAGGTACAGGTCCTGATCCCATTGCCAGGGGCCCCACAAACAGACCAAGCTACACAGCTGCCATCCACATGCAGAGAGACTAAGTCAGTCCCATGCAGGCTCTCTAGCTGTCAATCCAGAATAGGACATTTATTTTTAATAAATTCTTCAGGGGCTAGTGATAAAGCTTAGTTGGTAGAGTGATTGCCTAGCATGCACAAAGCACTGGGTTTGATTCCCAGTGTAGCATAAACTGGGTGTGGTGGTATCTTCTTCTAATCCTAACACTTGGGAGGTAGAAGCAGGAGAATCAGAAGTTCAAGATAAAACATGGCTACATAGCAAGTTGAAGTACATAGTAATTTCACTCTAGAAGATTTGGACTAAAAACCATCAGCTTTGTTTGAACCTAACCATGTGCTCTGTAATGTTTCATGTTCGTATCTCTATATTCCCCTTCGTGCAGCATCTTCAGAAGTTCTTAATAAATGTTTCCTTATGCTACCTTCTTAGGAAGGAACCATAAAAATTACCCCCAAAGAATGGGACAGTGAAGATCACTAAACAGCATGGACAATTAATTGTGCACAATAGTATGTGTTCGTGTGGGAGTATGTACACATGTGCCTGTGTGTTTCTGTGCATGTGTGTCTGGGTGTGTGTTTGTGTGGGTGCATGTACTTATGGGTATATCTGTGCACATATGTAAGTTACCACAGACAGGAATTATTACCACAATTAGTATAAATTCTGAATTCTTATGTAAAGAAAAAAACTACAAAATTCCAGTTACTTATTTTCCACTATGAATATAATAAAAAGGCAGTAAAACCTCATTAATGTCAATGATGGTTGGCAAAATCAGCCTCCAGCTTTAATTGTGAGTTGCTTTAGAGTAAATTCCATCCCTAGCATTCACACCCACAAGGAATCCCCCAAGAATACCCCTGAGGTTGCTGATAACCAGAAACCACCTGATTTAGCAAATGCATGCTGAAGGTGGCCTACATACAAAGTGCCCCAAATTGATAAGGCAAGACACAATCCTTTCATTCACAAGTTCATTACAGCTGGGAAAAGCATACTCATTGAACACTGTGATAAGTGCTCCAGTGGAGGCAGGCTTTAATATATACCATGGTGTCATTTCAAAGCTGAGCGGCAGCAAGAAAAAAAAATACATTGTGCTTGGCCTTAATGTTTGTCTTACTCTTTCAGGCAGCAACAGATGGGGTCAGGGTCATTCTAACTGGAAGAGGGGAGAATTCTGTGGGAGAAGTAAGAGAAAGCATCTCCCACAAATGCCATTCTGGTAGAATGAGACAATGAGGGACCAGGAAGGGCAGTGAAGCCTATATGACATTCCAAAGACTTGGGCCTGTGTCTTCCCAGTGCTAGAGAGCCCCTGAATCATCAATCATCAATGAAATGGGTACCAAAATGCATGCATCTTTAAACTGATAGAAAAAAAAGGACAGAACAAGGTATTATAGCATTGCAAGTGGGGGTTCATGAGGGGCTGCCTGATAGCTGAACCATTGGAGTAGGGATGAAATAAACAGTGATATCACTGTTGTACAGGTAATGAGAAACCAGCAAGAAAAGTGAATGCCCTCACTGTCTTTTACCCATATACCCTCAGAGTTCATTCTGTCAAGTTACAACTACCTTCTCGACATTTTATAACATTCTAATTTAGATAGTAAGACTTCTTTTGTCCAAAGTACAGAGGGAGAAGTCAATCCAAATGACCACAATCTCAAATCTGCAGTGTTTTGTTATTCAGTTACACACACACACACACACACACACACACACACACACACACACACACACACACACACATCCAGTGATAAATATTCTATCTGTAACTCAAAGATACCTGGTGTGCACTCTTCAAACCTTGCCCTGTGGCCTCAGATGGACAAAGGGCGAGTCCAGTGAAACCTGTTCAGCACAACTCCAGGAGCTTCAAATGCTGCCAGTGAAGCCAATGCAAATCCCACAGCCCCACCTCCCTCCAGCACAAACAAGGACTCAAAGATATGTAGCTGCAGCCTGAGGCAAGATGCTTGTCATGTAGTAATCCTGTCCTTCATCTCCTTGAACAGCTTGTCTTGGCAGTAACAAAGAGGACTAAAAATACAGGAACGTCTGCCCCAAGGCAGGAGGACAGTTTGTACGATGTGTCCATATCTGTGGATTGATCTAGCTTAAGCAGCCACTCATCACTATCGATGGACTTGGTCAGGACTAAAGGTGCAGTGGGAGACCTGGTGAGTTTATTAATTTCCCTGGGGTAAAACTAGCCAAAGTGCCAAGGAATAAGCATGCTGGTCAGGCAGAGCAGGGCTCCCCCTCCATTTTGGCTTGGGGAAGACTGTGTTTCTTCCAGAAGGGTAGAGAGTATTCAGGTATGAATGCATTCACACCTATTAACCCACTAATGCCTCCTAAGGAGACAGAAGGTGGAAATGGAGCCTTCTCCGATGCTGGGACAGAGGACTTTGCAGAGTTATTGATGGTAATAGCAGTAGTTACAGTCATAGGACTGTCTGGTCCCCAACTTAGAATGGTTTGACTTGAAAATCTCCCAATTTAACCAGGTGCTAAATGTAGACACTGTAATCCGAACTGATCTTTCCCTAGGCTAGAGCCATGGGTCAACTCTATTGATTGTATGCAGCATGAGCCAGCTGCAGTTTCCAATCAGATCTATTGTCACAGAGAGAAATCAACTAGTACCTACAGCTGGCCACATTTCTGAACTCGGATGGTGAGCACACACTTTCAACATAGGATGGCTTCATTAGGACCCACCTCCTTGTAAGTAAAGGAGTGTCTGTGATGGTACAGTACAGCTTGGTAGCAGCAGCATCCAGAATGCTGTCATCTAGGGCAGTGAAGAGTAAACAGTGTGTACAAACTCCTGTGTTGTTCAATCCAAGAGACCACATGAGTGTCCTGGGCTTACCCTTCAGCTCAAAGGAGGGCCGGTGTTATCATCAGGCTTCAAAGACCTGGCAAAGCTCTTTATAGTCACAGCGTTCCTCCTTGTGGTGAACTGCATGTCTGTGTCTTTCCTGCCCCATACCCATGTGTTGAAAGTCTAACCCCAGACCCAATGAGAGGTCATTGGAAGGTAAGGCCCTTTGGAAAGGAAATGGGTTTGACTGGGGTCATAAGGTTGGGGTCCTCTAATGGAATTAGTGACTTCATAAGATGAAGAAAACATATCTCGTTCCTCTCTGCCAAGTGAAGAGAGTATAAGAAGACAACCAACCAAGAGAGGTCCTCTCTGGAACCCAGGCACACCTCGCCCTGACTTCCTCCCTCCACAACAGCAGCAACAAGCAAATCCCTGCTTCTTCAGTCATCAGTGTGTGGTTTATATATTGTGTACCCTAATAAACTTATCTGGGGATCAGAGAACAGAACAGCCACTAGATTAGACATAGAGGCCAGACAGTGGTGGCACACATGCCTTTAATCCTATCACTCAGGAGGCATAAAATCAATCTGGATCTCTGTGAGTTCAAGGCCACACTGGGAACAGAGCCAGGTATGGTAGAATACACCTTTAATCCCAGAACTTGAGATCTTATGTCTTTGCTTGGGAGGACACATGCCTTTAATCCCAGGAAGTGATGGCAGGAAGCAGAAATGTATATAAGGCATGAGGACCAGGAACTAGAGACTTAAATTTTTAGGCTTTTAGCAGCAGTTCAACTGAGACCCATTTGGATGAGGACTCAGAGGCATTCAGTCTGAAGAAACAGGATCAGCTGAGGAATTGGCAAGGTGAGGTTGGCTGTGGCTTGTTCTACTTCTCTGATCTTTCAGCATTCACCCCAATACCTGGCTCCAGATTTTTCTATTAATAAGACCTTTTAAGATTCATGTTACTCCAGTGCGGTAGTATTTGTTACAGTAGCCTGACTGAAGGCACAACTTGCCCTCTAGAACCTGATCACCACCCTTCTCTCTTTGCAGGGTCATAGCAAGTTACGCCCTTGCCTGCACATAAAGCCAATGAGTTGGTCAAGAAGGAAAGGGGACAGATTCAAGAGATGGAATGCCCATCCTTAGTCATGTGACTGTGAGCCAATTTCCTGGCCTCTCCAGGAGTGGTTGCTTCCTTAATATGTGACAATAGTGTTCCCTGTTTTCTGGTGCTGTAAGCTTGAAGCAGAACACCTGACCCAAGGACGCATTTATGTTCTTGATACATGCCACTCTCTAGAATGAAGACTCTGTACTCCATTCTCTCTGTGTGTACGCTCACCCTACCGGTGGGCCATGAACTCCTTCTAGGGCAGAGACTGGGACTCCCTCATCTTTCTAACTCAAGTGGAAACTTTGATTTGACATGAAATAGATGTTCAATAAAATATGAATGAGTAAATGATCATTAACTCTTCAGCTAATCTTCATTGGAGTCTCAAGATTAATGGGATTTGCAGTGCTCACGGAACACAGTGGAGCTAATTAGTTCAAAAGGAAATAAATCTGTCTAGACCTCTTTGTCACAGTGGCTGAATTTGCACTGGGAAGAAAGAGCCTCATGTAAAGGAAGGGCTGAGGAATCAAGCAAACAGATGCTAACACCTGGGGCCTTAGAGCTATAGCTTCTGTCTTCATGTTTTCTTGTTCCCATACACAGCAGTGCATACCTATGAATCCAGAGCAGGGAGGTTTGTAGGACCTCCTGTCTTGATTCCTACCCCACTCTGAATGCCTAAGGCAGGCCATATTTTCTACCCACTGATCTCCTTTACATTAAACATAAAATTTCTGATGGACCCCCAAAAAAAGACCTGGTGGCCTTCACAGCAAGCCATGAAGAAAATGTTTACAAAACTACTTTATTACACATTTTTAAACACAAAATTGTAATATCCTTGCCTGAAACTGTTGATTACATCCTAGGAGATCACCAGCAGATGCTCACTAGTGAGGATTCCTTTCTAAGCGTCCTGGGATCTTGGCATCAGATGGCTTGATTCTACAAAACTCTAACATCCTGAAAATCACATCTTTTCAGGGAACTTTGAGGCCCTCCATTAAGGAATGCTTATAAATACAGAGTCATCTTCTTGGGATATGACTTAAAGGATGTTTCTACCATCCGACCAAAGAGAACATTTTTTTTTTATTTTTTATTTTTTTGGTTTTTTGAGACAGGGTTTCTCTGTGTAGCTTTGTGCCTTTCCTGGAACTCACTCTGTACCCCAGGCTGGCCTTGAACTCACAGAGATCTGAGATCCACCTGCCTCTGCCTCCCGAGTGCTGGGATTAAAGGCGTGCACCAACACCGCCCGGCCAAAGAGAACATTTTTTAAAGAACTACACAGTGTTAAAATGCTTTGCTGTTTTCCTCTGTGTGTGTGTCATAAGATCCACAACAAAAGAAGTGATCAACAACTAAATGGAATCCCATTTTTGCAGTCACCAAACTGAAATTCTATCTAATGTCAGCTGCGGCAGGTAATCAATCACTGGTATTGCATTATATCATTGAAAACACCTAAAATGTAGAGAAATCCTCGATGGGATGGCAGTCATCGATCAGCCATGCCAAAGGTAGGTGTGATAGGTGGATGGGACATGACACAGATTGTAGGAAGGGTGTCAGGCCCCATCTTAGCACATTGCTTAGGGCTTCTTGGGGAAAGTGACTCTGAGAAGAGGAGAGAGCAGGAACGGCTGGGAAGAAAGGCAGTCCTGAGACAGCACAAGCAAGGGAGATGGAAACGGAAGACAAAAATACAGCAGGACCTGCCAGTGGCTTGATGTTAGAGAAGCATCCAGCGCGATCTAGTATCATTAAGAGATACTTAATGATGCTCCTGGTAGAGTGCAGTAATTTTTCTAAGTAACAGGTCTGCTTCAAGTTTTATGCCTTTCCCCCAGAAATGTTTTTTTTTTTTTGTTTTTTTGTTTTTTTGTTTTTTTTTTTTTTAAGTCACGAATTAACTCTTTAAAATTCGGCTACAGAGCCCCTCTATGTATTGTTGTCAAAACCCTCAAGGAGACAGTTTGGTTTTGCATGACAAAAAAATAGCATAAGGAAAAGGCAAAAGTCTCCCATCCCCTTAGCCTTTTAGAGAACTTTATAGTCCCTTGGAGGTTAAGTATTTTGAGATAAAACACCAAAAGCCTGACAATGCTTCATGGAAACGAAAGTGTCTTATGGAGGAAGTGAAATGAGCTGGAAGCCATTCCCAAGGAACTGAAGCTAACGATAAAGGACCATAGAGTTTCAGGAAGAAAGAAAAGACAAGCAGAAGAGGCCCTGGCTGCTGAGGTGGCATTTCGCCAGCCCCGGTGGCACGAGTCCACCAGCTGATGTCCCTGAAAGAGGCTGGCCAGTGCAGAAACAGGAGTGGGTGGATTTGGATGTGGGCCGCCTGTGCAAGGAATGATGAGCCTTAGAGAAAGTAATGTAAAACAAGTGACTCCAAAACCAACAGGACAGCTGGGACATCTCGGACACCCACGTTTACATCTGGGACACACAGTGAACGAGGCTGTCGTCCTAATATGCAGTGCTCGGGTAAGTTGATCATTTTTAAGTTAAAGGGGACTCAGAGAGCAGCACACGCCACCGCAGGGGACCCCTGTCATAACTCCCTGCCTGTTAAATGTGTGGAGCCACCAAGGAACAAAACAATTTCTTCCAGTTCCGTCCCAGAATGTTCACTTCTCTAAGCTCTTACGACAAGAAGAAATCACAATTTTGCCGGAGCACTTGGATAGGGTTTCTTCACACACAATGGTCCTGTATTTAGGTCCCATTCAACATCCTGAAGACAATCATTTGTAATCCGGTGTCTATTATGCAGGCTCCACGGACTTTTGTTCCCAACTACGGCGTGTTTCTCCAAAGCCACTGAGTTTGTCTAAAAACCATTTATTTCTCCTCCCCTGGAATTCACCTCAACCCCTCATTCTCCTCATCCTTTGCAGAAAAAGCACACAGAATTTCTAAATCATGCTGGGCTGCTGGGGAATTGCACATTTCCCTCGCTCCCTTTCATTCCTGGGCTCAGTATGTCCATCTTTTCTTCCACTTAATCTTCTGTCAATTCACATCAGCAAACATTCAAGGGGCTAAAGAAAGCCTTTCCTGTGATCCCCACAGTGAACGCAGAGTCACACTTTGCCCACTAAGAAGCATGTTCCCAGACCTTCAAAGTCAGCATTTACTAACTACAATCAGAAGGACCTGCCAGGGATCTGCCCTTTTTCAGGGATGGACCCTAAGGGATGCAATGGAAATACTCAGTGGCAGCCTTGGCTCACTCTCCTCTTCCTCACTGGCTGTCCTGACACTACCTGTCATGCGCTCTTCAGAAGCCAGCCTCCCTGGCTTTCTATTTCTTCTCATAAAGAGGTTGAAGCAACAGCCTCAGAGGTCACCTCCAGCTCTTCTCTATAGAGTCTCAGCAAGCACACTGCCAATACACTCCTTTGTAAAGATCTGTGTACACTGAACATCCAACTCGCGGCTGGAAAGAAGCAGCTGTCTCAAACTGCTCATTTGGAGAGTGGAGAAACTCATGTCTCAATGGAGAAAATCATTGCAAAGATCCAGTCCAGGATTCCCACAGCTTCTCCCTGCACATTTGCAGAGCTTGCTTTCCGCACTTATCTGCTGTGAAAGGACACATTTTTGGAAGACTTCCTTCCCTAGCTGCTGGACACCACGAGCTGTTAGAGCAAACACCCTCTGATTGTGGAACAACTGCTGTTGCTCTGGAAACAAATTAACAAGTTGACTTTCACAAATATCCCACAGGACATCAACAGCACTAAAGTGAAAAGACTTTGGATGCAAACATAGCCTTGGCCATGGACTGATACCACTGTGGCGCTTGCCTTTAATCCCCTCAGAAGGCAGTGCCAGGTGGATCTCTATGAGTTCGAGGCCAGCCTGGTCTTCAAAGCAAGATCCAGGACAGGCACAAAAAAAAAAAAAAAAAAAAAAAAAAAAAAAAAAAAAACTACACAGAGAAACCCTGTCTCAAAAAACAAACAAACAAACAAAAAGGAAGCAATGACTTTAAAAATGCTAGTAAACCCACTTTAGATAAGGCAAGCCATTTTTAAATACTTGTATTTACATCTCAGCTTCCTTTTATCTCAGTGCCCCAAACTAATTTGTGAAGAGTAGAAATATAGCAAAAGACAGAGCAACATAGATTCACTATATCAAAACTAAGAAGTAAAAATTGAGAACTTACTGAATCATCTAAATTAATCAGCATGTTTTGTATGAAAGTCTTTATCATTATGAGGAACCCACAAATGGTTTTCTTTGAAATGTTATAGAGAACTGAAGTTTCCTGGTTTTAAGCCATACCCATACTGACAACTCTGAAGATATCTCAGACTGTGGAGAGTTAGAATATTGCAGATGAGTAGCCACATCTTTCATGAGTTATCTATAGTAGCCACATAGCATCTGCTTCTGTATCTAATCTAACGCTCTCTCTACTATTATGTAAAAACAATTTTTAATATATTCATTTAGCATATCATTAGCTTCCCCCAATCCAAAAGCTAAGAATGTCACCATTATTATGGGAAGCCTGTATTCTGCTGTAACCTTATTACAGAAGTCCCGCCAATCTATTTGGTAAGTGCCTCGATTTATTACTTTCTTTTGTTCTATGGCTATAAATGTGCATGTAATCCCCACCTAGGGGAGAACATGGTGTCCAGAACCAGCTGAATCTATGTTCTTGGGCCACTTTTATTCATTCTTGGAGCAGAGTTAACTCATTTATTCTTTCAGGAAGGAGAGCTCATTCATGTTGATATAAATTATGAAGCAAGTAACAGGCATGGAAGAGGCTGATAATTCAGTAGCATCATTGGATGGAAAAACCGAAACCTTATTTCTTTGGCTGCCAACTGGCTGCTTCAAGTGCTATCTTGAGGCAACCAAGATTGTTATATAAAACACAAAGGTACTGCAGATGGGCCAGCATGAGCACTTCATATCATGTTAGCTTAGTGTATGTTTCTGTTGCTCTATAAACTGTAATGAGAAAGGAAATAGATGTCTTTCATCCCAGCACTCAGGAGGCAGAGGCAAACAGATCTCTGTGAGTTTGAGGCCAGCCTAGACTACAGACCAAGTTTCAGGACAGCCAAGAAACCCTGTCTGGAAAAACCAAAAGAAAAAAAAGCAAAAAAGTTTTATAAATAAAAACTAAAAACCTGCTGTGTATGTGTTTTTTTTTTAATACACTACCAGTGTTAATAGGCTTCTACAAGCAGATAAAATAAAAGAAGAATGTAAGTAACTAACTACTAAGAAGTAAGACGGTGTCACTTTGGCATTTTTTGCTTTGGGCATTTTTGCATTTTCCAATTATTGCTAGTTTCTCGAGGTCAGTGGCCCTGGAATTCCAACAGTACTCGTGCTTATTATGTTTTATGAAACTACAATAAGGACTAGAGGCTTAGAGGCTGTTCTTCATGAAAAGCACTAACTCCTCACTGGAACCTGATGACCCATGATGGGCAGCCATATGCATTTCTGCTTTCATTCTGAATCTGTCTCCTTTGCCCCCTTCGACTCTGAGTCAGATTCCTACTCACCTGGAAATTTAGGCATGCCAGTCACCTAAGGAGGTATGCACTAAAGATGATAATCCTCTACCTTCAAGGCTGGAGATGTCAAGATAAGAAGAAGTTATTTCCAAGATGTGAGGGGTCATTATAATCAACAGAGTTTCAATTGCCAGCTTTATGATATTCTGATCCAGATCATGGGCCACATGCAGAAGCCTCCAGTGATGGTCCTAAGCCTGAAGGCCAGCCATCTCCATTCTGCCTTTCTGGCTGCTTCTTTTCTCTGAGTCATTCTGTCCTGGGGTCACTTGAATGGATGGATAAATGTCCTGTGACAAGTCAAAATTCCTCACCAGAGAGCAGCAACTGTCTTACTGAAGACAAGCCACCCTCTGACCTACCCTGGCACCACCATCAGGCAGACTGTTGCCTGACCAAGATGACCAGCTCTGCAAGCCCCTGACCCTCACAACATCACCCTAAAACTTGGCTAGTCTTTCTAAGAGATGGACTTCCAGTCATGACTCTGCTGCTTTTCTCCTATTCTGAGAATAAATGACTTTTCTGTCTCTATCATCTTCTCCTCAATTGGCTTTTGGGGACTAGTTAGCTGTTGCTGACTCATTAGAACCCCCAGAATTGGGCCTCTGGGCTGAGTGCAGTTAGATAGTGGGCCTGACTAAAAGAAATACAAGGTAAGCCATTTCATTAAACAGTCTTTGCTGTTGTCCTGAACAAGATGCTAAGCTCCAAGGTACACATTGTCAGTTCCCTTGGCTGGCCCCTGCTCCTCTCTCTGATTTCATCAATGGAACATCTTAGGGCTGTCCCTGCACTGACCTGTCGTCCCTCTGTCCTCATTCTGCAAAGAGCTTCCTCTTGTTTTGAAGCTTTAAAGCTATCTCCATACAATGATTGGTCAATATGTTTTCCTGCATTTAACCCCAGACTCCCATCCCAAAGCTGACATAACACTCACTTAGCATGCTCAAATGCTTGCAAAGCTTGCCCAGCCTTCCTCATCCCCAGCACTTACATCCCCATCTTTCCAGTTGCTAAGGACGAAAAAGAGTTGTCACTCAGTGTCCTTTCTGTTACATCCCACATCTAATCCATCAGTAAACCATGCCAGCTGTCCCTGTATGATATTCTGTTCCAGATCATGGGCCATATGCAGAAGCCTCCAATGATGCTCCTAAGCCTGATGGCCAGCCGTCTCCATTCTACCTTTCTGGCTGCTTCTTTTCTCTGAGTCATTCTGTCCTGCAGTCACTTGAATGGATGGATAAATGTCCTGTGACAAATCAAAATTCCTCACCAGGGAGCAGCAGCCTTCTGCTTCCTGGCAGATGAGGTGAACCCACTTGTTTCTATTCTTCCTGTCAGGCACAATTAGACACCCTGGAAGTCACACGTAAAATGAGCGGTAAAAAGGTCCATAGAGGTGGACAGCGGAAGGCAGGCAAGCTAGGGACACTGGGACTCCAGGAACAGCACAGTGATGAGTTGCCAGGGCTTTCTCATTGTCCTGCATGTCCCAAAATTGAAGTCAAGAAGGTACACAGATAGAGTAAAAAGAAACAAAAACGCCCTGCTCAGAAGACTAGACAAGCAATTGTGCAGCTCTTTCAAACAAGCCTTCTACTTTGGACAAATGCTAGAGGAAAGCAGAGAAACTCAAGAGTCCCTTCCACCAAACACCATGGCAGAGAGGTTATCTCAGCGCACCACTCTGCATCCAAGAAGTCCAGACATTTATTTATCCCCTCCAAGCAGCAGTGAGACCACCCTCCACGAAAACCATGGAGAGCATGTGGGGTGTCAGGACTTAAATCATCAGAGATGAAGCATAACTTTTCCTACCGGGATGGAGTTATGGGAGGCCCACCAGAGAGGCAGGGCATTCACCATCTTGCGGCCCACTTCTCCCAAGCCCTACCCATGTGAGTGAAGGCTGTGGGTGGCATTGTAATGTGGCCTCACCCAGCCAGGACAGAGTCAGAGGAACCAAATGTGAGACCAGACCCTCACTATTTGTCAGAAGAACAAGGCCCATCACATACAGGTATCACAGGTTGTGGATGGAGAAGCTTAGAGACCACCTCCAATGGGTGCAAATGAAGCCATGCTTTCCCTCTCCAGAGTAGTATCAAGAAAATCTGACTCAAATAACAATTTTAAACAAAGTCCACAATCATATAATAGTCTATTTACTGATTCAATTCCTACTTAAGCATCTTCAGTAATGCGAAAGATCAGGGAAATTGCGACATTAATGAAAAGCAGAGTCCTTAGACACCAAGGCCATGGTGCAGAGGCTTGTTATCTGATGAGGGCTTTGAGGCCGTTACTATGGAAACACTTCAGGAACAAATTTGAAAATCCCTGAACCAAATAAAAACTGGATGGTACAATAAGCATTTTAAAATGAAAACTGAGTCACCTGAAATAACTAAAACAAGAACAATCAGCAAATACGTTAAACAGCAGAATGAAGAGAGGGAAGGAAACAGTCCACAGGCTTTGAATGCAGCAACAGAAATCCCCCCATCTGCACAAGACTGGAGGCTGACTTACAAAGACAATCAGAGACTAAAAGAGCAGTGGATCTGTGACAAAATATGAAGGATGTACGTCTTCTGTGTCTCGAAGGTTAAATGAAATAGGACCAGGTTGAAAAAGCCATTCAAAGAAATGATTGCTGAAAGTTTTCAAAGTCACCAGAAGATGTAAATGTACAGATTAAAGTAGCCAAGCACAGCCCAAGCAGCATAAGCCAAAAAAAAAAAAAAAAAAAAAAAAAAAAAAAAAAAAACCCACAGCAAAACTGTAACAGCAGCAGCAAATGCATCAAACTTCTGGCACTTGCCAGGAGGCAATGAAAGGCATGGCTGAGACAGTGATGGAGGAAATAACTCCTTATGTAGACAGAAAAATGATAACAGTGAATATCTGTCACAAGTGAGAGGGTCAGGAGCATTGGGCATATTCTCCAAATCCTGAAAGTTTAAAAACTGTGAACTTCAGATTCGACACCTAGAATGAGGACAGCATCTGGCAATAAAAGAGACACCACCACACTATCGGATACCTGAAAATAGTGGAATCCGTCACCACCAGAATTGTTCAAAACCACAGATGGAGTCTTCTGCATAAAAACAAAACAACAGTGCTCTATCCAAATAATAATAATACTGATCATAAAAATATGAGTGACAATACCTATTCTTTCTCCTCTTGAATTTTCTTAGTCATGTTTGATGACAAAAGTTTTTGTAAAGTAACTTATTGCACGTGACTCTCAGGATATGTGAAACTTGAGAGACAATTGTCCTTGCCATAAGGTAAAGGATTATAAAGAAAACGAAGTTTTCTGTTGCCAGTTTCACACTTGGCTATGACAACATATTTCAGGTGGATAATGAGTAATTAGCATAGAGGTATAAAAACAGGTCAATTGAAAACCACTAGAGGCCGGGCGGTGGTGGCACTCGCCTTTAATCCCAGCACTCGGGAGGCAGAAGCAGGCGGATCTCTGTGAGTTCGAGGCCAGCCTGGGCACAGAGTGAGTACTAGGAAAGGCACAAAGCTACACAGAGAAACCCTGTCTCAAAAAAGAAAAAAAAAAGAAAGAAAGAAAGAAAGAAAAGAAAAGAAAAGAAAAGAAAAGAAAAGAAAACCACTAGAGGCTGAAGATATGGCTCAGTAGTTAAGAGTATTGCTGCTCCTCCAGAAAAACCCAAATTTAGTTCCCAGCACTTTAGTTGAGTAGGTCACAACCACCTGTAAATTCTGCTCCACAGGATCCTACTTCATTTGCTTGCCTCTGCAAGGGTGCAAACACATGTATATGTGGCATATATTTACACATGCATACACATAAATAAAAAGGAAATTTAATGCTACTATAAATAAGCCTACAGTAAATGTCTTTGTTGGGGTTCTGGGAGATGGGACTTAAGTACACAGAGCACAAGGAGTTTACAGGACAGTAAAACAACTCTAAAACACATATTAATGATGATGTGGGTCATAATACATTTGCCCAACCTCATAGAATACATAAACATAAAAATAAACCTTAATTAAAATGATAGGTTTTAATTACTAATGATGTATATATTGCAACAAATGTGCCTTGTATGGAATGGAGTAGAAGGAGATATTGTATAGATAAAAATGAGAAAATTAGTACTTTCCACTCAATTTTCTGTAAATATGACACCACTATACAAATACCCTATTAAATATCTATATACTAGCAATGAACATATGAAACTGAAATGTATAGCATTCTCAGCACCCTGGTAATACAGGCAGGAGGATCACAAGTTTGAGGCCTCACTGGGCTACATAGAAAGCCCAGGGCCATCTTGGACTACAGAGTGAATACAAGGCTATCCTGCACTGAACAGTGAGATTCTGTTTCAAAAATCCAAAGGCTGAGGATGGAGTTCAATGGTGGGATGCTTGTAACATGCATAAAGCTCTGATGTGGTATTGGCAGAGAAATGTGTACACAGATGAATGAACCAGAATCCATGATGCAGAAGACCCAACCAAGAACATTTCAACAAAATTTTTACACCAATGCAAAGACTAGATGGAAGAAGGACAGCATTTCTAACAAGGAGAACTGAAACAATTGTTCATCCATTGTCAAATAATCAGCCCCAGACAGCAGCTCAAAATGTATCATGACTTCATTGTAAATTTGAAAATGTTCAACTATTAAAAGAAAACATGAAGTTCCCCAAGATCTAAAGACTAGGGAACAGTCCTTACACATGACACTAGAATCATGGTCTTTAAAATTAAATCATTAAGTTTAGCTTCATCAAAATCTATCACCTTCATCTTACTGAAGTTCCTATATATCCCATTAAAATAAATAATTTATACAATGGAAAATATTTAGAAAGGTCTAACCAATAAATAATTCATATTTTAAACAATAAAATAGTTTTATTTTATTGTTTAATAAACATCCAATGGCAAAAGGTATATAACCCAGCTGGAGATAGGGGGAAACAGAGAGACAGCTTGTGGGTGGAGACATGTGGGTAGTGCATCCCAGCACATGGAACACTGAGGACATGGCAGTTAGGGACAGACAGGATTCTGTTGCTATTAGGATGTTCAAAGTCAAAACTAGTGGCAAAGTGTTGTTGAGGATACAGAGACCCTGTTCCTCACCACACTGCTTCTGAGCTTGTGAAATGGCACAGCTGTACGGGCAAAGAGTTTGGCAGCTTCTGAGAAACCTGAACACTCATCAGCTATGGTGTGCACACCTAAGGTCATGGCACTTGAGAAGCTGAGACAAAAGAATATTAAGTTTGAAGCCAGCCTGGACAGCATTCTGAAGCCCTAGAGCCAAAACAAAATTTTAAAAAAATAAGCTTTCACTTACTGTATGGTCATTGTACTACTGAGCTAAAAGTGTTTAACCATGCAAAATAATACATATTCTTTTTAATCACCCCAAATTCAAAATATCCCAAATGCCTTGAAGTTGGATATTGATTAAACAAAGTGCTTAGCAAGAAGAAGGAGTGAACTATTGATGCATGCAATAATTAGATGAATATCAAGGGCACGAGCATTAAATAAATGAAGCAAGTGTTAGGTTATATATTGTATCAATTCCTTTAATAATATTGAAATGAAAAAACAGTGATGTATAGCATATTAACATTAGCGAATGCTAAGGGGCTGGGATGGCTAGAGATAAAAGACTGAAGGACTAACAGGGTGAAGAACCTCATAGGGATAGAGTGTTCCTGGATGGTGATTGTGGGTAGTGATCACACCATGCAGATCTATCTACTCATGTGATAAATAATGATATGAACACACCAAGTCTATCTATCTATGTCCATTTCCTGGACTGGATTTGCACTATTCCAATGGAAGATGCTAATGAGGAAGGAAGTCAAGTTGTAGGAAAGAGGCAGCCTCTGTGTTATCCTTGTGATCACCTGTGGTAGTATAGAATCTGTCAATGATGTATACTGATGTGTTTATCATGGAAAATACATAATGTCTGGAATTTGTTTGAAAATAGTGCTGTAATCCAGGCAGTGGTGGCACACGCCTTTAATCCCAGCAATCGCGAGGCAGAGGCAGGTGGATCTCTGTGATTTCGAGGTCAGCCTGGTCTCCAAAGCGAGTTCTAGGAAAGGAGCAAAGCTACACAGAGAAACCCTGTCTCGAAAAACAAAAGAAAAGAAAAGAAAATAGTGCAGTAGTGGTTTGAATACGAATGGCCTTCACAGGCTCATGTTTGAATACTTGGTCCCCCATTGGTAGAACTGTTTGGGAAGGATTAGGAGGTGTGGCCTTTAGGAAGAGGTATGCCACTGGGGGTGGTCATTTTGAGTTAACTCTTTCTGCCTATGACATGCATATCAACACATTAATTAGCTTTCTGTTGTTCCTGCTGCCATGCCTTTGCTCTGTCATCATGGACTCCAACCCTCTGAAATCATAAGCCCCAAATTAAACACTGTCTTTTGTAAGTTGCCTTGCTCGTGGTATTTTTAGCACAGCAATAGAAAGTAACTAGAACAAGTACAGTGGATTATTTCTAGAGAGGGGACAAATACAATAAATATCAAAGTGGGGCAATGACAACCTGTCTATGGTCATTGTATTAGTCCTTTGTAAATATCTGAAAATGTCCAATAATAAAATAGTGGCATACACCTGTAATCCTAGCACTCCAGAGATAGAGGCAGGAAGATCAGGAGTTCAAGGTCATTCTCAAATTCATAGGGAGTTTGAGGACAGCTTGAGCTCCATGGAACTCTAAAAATAAATTAAAATAATGTAATTCTAAAATATAACCAAAATCCACCATCAAAGACTGATATTTCAAGTTACACAGCTTTCCAGACACACAAAAGTATTGTTGTTGATGATAGTGATGTTTTATTTGGTTTCCTTTTCTTTTTATGAGATGTTCATTTAAAAGATGCAGTTAATGTCTGTTAAATAGTCAGCATAGGCCTATGCAAGAATTAGATATGTGTTCACATCTTAGTATTCTGCTCCTAATGCTCTGAAATATAGAAACCTTCCTAACTAGGATACTGAGCTCAGTTATGTCTTCCAACTCTTTGTAGAACTGGAAAGTCCTTTAACTTTGTAAGTCTATAGATATATGTCTTCACTGCTTCCTCTGAAGCAAGCATCCTCTCCATGCCCACTCTCTCACCCCATGCAGCACTGGTCTTCCCATGATGCCCTCACTCGCTCTCATCCAACTGGCTCTCTCTTATTCAATGTACTTCAGGTATACTCTGGCCTTGGTCCTGTTTCTTCTTTCTGAAAGGCATTTCTCTGGGGACAGGTCACTCACAGGCTTTCTTTTTTTTTATTATTTGTTTTAATTTATTTTACATACCAACCACAATTTCCCCTCCTCCCTCTCCTCTTGTTCCCTCCCCCATCTTTTCTTTACTCCCTCCCCCTTCCACTCCTCAGAAAGAGTAAGGCCTCCCATGGGAGTCAACACAGCATGGCATATCAAATTGAGGCAGAACCAAGCTCTTCCCCCTGCATCAAGGCTGAGTGAGGCATCCCACCATAGGGAAAAGGTTCCAAAAAGCCAACTCATGCACCAGGAACAGGTCCTGTTCCTACTGCTAGGGGTCTCACAATCAGTCCAAGCTACATAACTGCGGCCCACATGCAGAGGGCCTAGGTCAGTCCCATGTAGGCTCCCTAGCTGTCAATCTAGAGCCAGACCCTCAACATCTTCTTTCCCATCTCCACTCAGGGATTACTGTTTCATTGGCTTTCTGCCAACTACATGAGAGCAGTTAACCATCTCTTCGGATCTATTCACCTCGAATTCCTCCCCATTTTTGGCTTCTCCATAGGACCTGTCATTATGATATATTGGCATGTGATGACCTATTCATGTATTGGCCCACCCCCCTTCACTAGAATGATAAAGATTTCTTTTGTTTTTATTGCTTTGTTCCTAAAACCACCAGAACCTACACACACGTGTCTGGCACATAATAACATGTATTCAACAAATGTTTGCTGAATGAATTTCAACCAATATTACCAGATACGGAGTGCCACATTTTAGCCAGGACACATGGCGTACTATTAAATGATGATGCTACTAGCAGAATGGTGATTGAGCGGACAACAATAAAAATTTGCTCTATCTGAAAACTCAACTAAATGTACGAAGTGAACACACACATGTGAGACAGCAGGACAGGAAACATTCCACTAGGGAGAAGCTATGATGTATGCTTATGGCCTGATGGTGTCCTATTCTGGGAGTTCTGAACAGGGAAGAGCATCATAGGAATAGCTGACATTTATTGAACAATGATCCGACAACTGTTTTTGCTAAGTACTTATGCTATTATCTCTATTCATTTTACTCACAACTATATGAAGTGGTTTCTATTTTTATGGCCATTTTACAAACCAGTGTGGAAAAGAAGCTGCTGTGCGTACTCTTAGCTCAAGCACGGTGCCAGAGACTAGGCACTGGCTAGAAGCTGGGCTTGTAACTCTCGCAGAAGCTGGCCACATGCCAGTCCCTATGTGACACCCTCTCTGTGCAGCCTGTATCTAGTCCCCAAAGGAGGCACTTAGGGCCATGCAGACATTTCAGCTGCCCAGGAGAACCCATTCCAGCTGAGCCCTCCTTTTCCCATTGCTTAGAACTTATTTATATTCCCCAAACACCTGTACAATCTTTTATATCCATCTGAGTTCTGCTCTGAAAAATTCTGTTTCTGTGTTTAGTTTTTCATTTAGTGTTGCCTTATGTATACATCTAAGTGCAAGGATTTCAGGCTTATCCTGAAGCATTCAGAATAGTGCCAGGTATACTGTAGGCACTTAGTAATTAAAAAAAAAAATGTTCCAGTTAATACTTTGATACTGTCTTCAAACTGTAAAGAGAAACAATAACATTTAAAGATAAGAGGCCTTGGTGAGCTCTCTGTTCACTTTGGGGTTGCATATTCTGATAAAGGAAGACAAAAGGGGAGTAACTATTGCCATGTGGTTGTGGGATGAGGTCTGTAACCAGGCACCATGCAGAAAGGATGAGCACACAGGACTCAACCTTGCAACAGAGTATTCAGGAAAAAGGCAATAATTTTAAGGGAATAGAAATAAGAACAAAATTGTAAATGTCCAGTGCAGATACAAAACACTTCTATTCATTCTTTCCAAACAACACAGCATAGTGAATACTGATAAACCTGTTACATCACATTAGATTTATAAGTCACTAGAAAATCATTTAAAGGATATGGAGTGATGTGCATCATTTCTTTGAAGAGAAAAAAAAAGACATGATTTTATATAAAGGACTTGAGTAGCCATGGATGTTAGTGTTCATGAGGTGGGTCCTGGAACCAATGTTCCCACATTATTGAGGAACAAATATGATTCCAAAAAGGTTATGCCTTAGGCTGGAAGTGTTGGGAACAGATGCCTAAAAGTCCCCAGAGATCTTGTCAGAGACAATTCGTGTGTGTGCCAAGCCCACCTCCACTGCCCAGGATACTTGTCAATATCTAGAGACAATTATGATGATGATGATGATGATGATGATGATGATATTTTTCTATTCATTTTACATACCAACCACGGATTCCCATGTCCTTCCTCCTCCCACCCCCTAGCCTTCCCCTCAACCCACCCCCCATTCCCACCCCCTCCAAGGCAAGGTCTCCCATGGGGAGTCAGCAGAGCCTAGTACATTCAGCTGAGGCAGGTCCAAGCCCCTCGTCCCTGCACCAAGACTGCACAAAGTGTCTCACCATAAGCACTAGGCTCCAAAAAGCCGGCTCATGCACTAGGGATGGATTCTGACCCCACTGCCTGGGGGCCCCCTAAACAGAGACAGTTTTTAATGGTTACAAGTGAGAGGTCCCTACTGAAATCTAGTGCGTAGAAGCCAGGCTTCTTATAAACCATCTAGCGATGCACCAGATAATCTCCACAGCAAAGAATCAGCCAGCCCTCAATACAAACATGCCAAGATTGAAAAACCCGGCTGTGCCGCTCGTCTTGAGAAGGGGATTCCACCTGTGAGCACAGCAGGCATTTATTTTTTTCAGATACACATAGAGCCTAGAGCCTGTCCTCCCAAAAGAAAGTCAGGTACACTGCTGTCCGAGTCCTATTTTTCAGAAAGCAATCACCTCCCAATCGGAGGAACTTGTGAATAAATCACAGGCGATGCAAAATAGCTTCCTCTCAAAGAATAATTTTTAACGACAGCTTTGATGTTGGGTGCAGGATGTGCATAGCTGATTCTGTCCTCAAGGGCGACGACTGTGTAGAGAAGCTCAGGGCAGGGTTGTGGGAGTAGTACTCACACCAAATCCACTGAGAGCCTGTGTTTGGATGGGGGTTGGGGGGGGTCACATGAAAGATCAGCTGTTAACCAGCTACTGCAGAATCCCTTACAATATATGATGAATCTGTCATCACGGCTGTGTGGGGCCAGATGTTTGAATAAATGGCGGAAATTCAAGTTGATGTTAACGTACTTCCAAATTCTAACTACTTTGCATTATGGGAGATAGATAACACTTTCTATTCAGTTTTGCAGTGTGTATTTTTTTCTACTTAGGTAAATTAGATGTGTTTAAAATACTTGTTAAATTTAGAGCCATATTCAAAATTGACATCTGTGAATGTGCAGAAAAATTAATAAATAAACCAGAGACATATCCGAAAGTTGATCTACAAGTAGAGGATGGGAGAGAGATCCTGATGAGATAATTAGAGGCCAAGGATTTGCCACTGTATCTTCTAAATACTTGAAGCATTTACCTTAACTCCACTCAAATTGAATTCATCCCTGTGCTAGATCAAAAAAGCCAAATGCCAGGACATGTGTCTCTAAATGCTGTTCTACTTCACGCTGCACAGTAAAATGAGTTTGTATGTGTGGCTATTTTGGTAAAGTCTCTCTGTCATTCTCTTCTTTTGGTGGCTATTCTAAGTCCCGGTGTTGGCCAACTGCATGGCTCTCGACTTTCTGACTGCACATGCCATAGCAGTCCTTGGCAGGTTCTGCATTCCCAGCACTCTGAGCCCCACCCCTTTATGAGGGACAAGGCTTCCTAAGCTGTCCCTTGGGAGAAGGAAAAGGAAGGGCCAGCCTAGAATGGGACTTGGCTCTCGGGTGGATTAGGAGGTGATAAAATGTTCAGGAACTGGAAATGAGTTCCCCAGGGCGGGTGAGAAGGGCATTACCAAAAAAAAAAAAAAAAAAAAAAAAGAGCCCCAGGTTCAGTCTCAGAATGGGCAATGAGTCAAAATGCACTGTAGAGCAGAGGTCCTGACATCCAGGGTGGAACTAGCAGGGCAGGCAGGTTGAGGAGAAGAAGGCCTCAGAAATAGCAATCTTGATGGGCATCTACAGCATCCCTTGGTGGGGAGGGGCTGTTCCAGTCACTTGAGCAGCTGTATCATTAGCTCCTGGTCCAGTTCCTTCCTGTGCCTCTTGATCCCCTTTTGTCCTGCTCGCTTCATTAGAGACCACACCTCCCTTTTCTCCCCTCTTGCTGGCTCCTTGGACAGGGTCATATATTAATCATGAATGTGTCTGCAATTCTCCTGCCCCCTGCTTCTTGCCCTATGTACAGCTGACACATACTGCCTGTGATTATTTTCTGAAAGATTGCTCATGATATCAAAACTCTCTTCCGGCCTTTCTCAGCACTAACTGCTGTGCTAATGGATGCCTTTTGCACTTCCAGCTACTTACTTCCAAACTGGATCTACCATCAGCTCAAACATAATACATCTAATCCCCGCCCCCAGAATGCCACCTCTTCTACTTCTAAACATTCCCTCCTTCTCTCTATCCTCATATTCTCTCCATATCACATTTTCTTAATTGAAAGTTATGTGGTGTTCAGTACTAGTGGGCAGGCACCTGATCACACAACCTCACAGCAAAAACAAAGAAAATCTCTTTCTATATTTTGATCCACTATTCACAGGCCTGGAACTATAACCTGAAGAATTAATGAAATGACAATAAACTTTACATACATATAATTATTTTCCATCTACAGGCAGTGGCAAATGCTTAAATTTTTTAGAAATCTTTAGGTAAAAATATGGAGAAATGTGAGCTAGCCTGAAACTGGGGGTGAATATTTACCTTAGTATTTACAATGCATAAAATCATGTAGCATACAAGCATGTAAAGAGGACTAGAAAGAAAAAACAATGTCAAAGGGCACATTGCCAGGAGGTAAACACCATATTGCCTTCTGTGTGCATTGTTTAGACTGTATCACACCTTTTCCTCTTGTCATCCTAGGACCCCCAGCTTTCTTTTGTTTAGTGACCAACATCCACAACTTAATCATGTTGGTTATTCCTTTGCAGAGTTCTCCTACATGCTTATTCTACCCTGGTGATTTTTCAGCAGGATGCCATCCCCACGGGGTGAATTCTTTCAGCTGGCTCACACAAACCCTCACCTCCTGCCTTTCTTTCTTATCCTCCTCTGCTACGGTGGCTAGAAAAGCCCCAAGCTCTATGTCCCCACCTTGGGAACATGCAACAGTTTGATGAATAAGAATTGACCAGGAACCCACAAACAGATTCATGACACAGTTGGCTGATGTGGGTAAAACATGAAGTGACAGATGACTGTCTGCTTGCAAAGGAAAGGGGAAGCCTGGCTCCCATACAGCATCATCACAGCAGCAACCTTGACCTTCTTGTTGCATGAGGACATTTAAAGCACAGCTTTAGAATGGATCTCTTCTGTCTTTCTACTTCTAGTTTCCCAGCATCCACTTCAGTTTACATTTTACATAACAACAGAAGAGGCAAGACTGGAATAGAGTATTCAATACGTAAACACTGACCATGAGGCGAAGGACAGCTGACGGTTGAAAACTATGCTGGAGACTGAGAAGTACAAAGAAGAGAAAAAGCAACGTAAGAGGCAGCTGGGTCTATTTAGTAAAGAGGCAAAGCAATATGCATCCACAGATGCTTAGACATCAGCATCCATATACAGCATGGTATAATGATGCAGTGGATACTCTACAGTCCTGAGCTAAACAGACGAGACTCCCATTCTGTGGAGCTTAGGATAGAGCTGCAAAGAAATATGTTCAAGAAATAAGTACACAGGTAAACACAAAAATTGTGTGTTTTCAATGATACAGTTCAAGGATGTTGTTAAATGGGGGGAAAGTGGTCTAGTCCATGTGCACATAGATCTGCCAAGGAAAGTCTTCCTAGAAAATCTTTGATCCTTCATCTGTGTTAAAGAATGGGGGGGGGGGGCAGGGAGTGAAAAACAGTAGTGCACAGGGCAGAGAGAAGTACAGATTCCATAGAATTCAAAGGTCCAGTAACTAGCCCACATGCATATTCTGTTGAATTCACCAAGAAAACTTGAAATTGTGCTCAATATATGATGCTTAATTAGAAAACAGGAGGTGGGTGTGGTAGGTATATCTGTAATTCTAGCACTTGGAAGAATGAATCACCAATTCCGGGCCAGCATAGGTTGCATAAGAAAATCCTGTAGTGCACACACACACACACACACACACACACAGAGAGAGAGAGAGAGAGAGAGAGAGAGAGAGAGAGAGAGAGAGAGAGAGAGAGAGAGAGAGAACAAAAAGATAGAGGAGAAGGAAAGAAGGAGAGGAGGGAGGGAGGGAGGGAGGGAGGGAGGGAGGGAGGAAGGAAGGAAGGAAGGAAGGAAGGAAGGAAGGAAGGAAGGAAGGAAGGAAGGAAGGAAGGAAGGAAGGAAGGAAAGAATGGACAAAGGAAGAGAGGGGGAAAGAGAGGGAGGGTGGAAGGGAGCCAGTGTGTAACCCTGTGATAGTGTGTGAGCTTAGAATGTATAAGGCCATGAGTTCTAGCCCCTGTAACACCAAGAAAGAAGAAAACCAAGTCTGCTATTCGTTTTTTTTTCACCTAAAAATAACTAAAGTGGTTTATTACTGTAAGCATTTGATTGATTCACTGATGATTGTACATGCTAGGAAAATGCTCTACCACTGAGCCATGTCTCCAGCTTCTAAATGTGAGTTTATATAAAGTTATTCTCCACAAAATTATAAGCATTTCCCAGTTACAAAGCACTACACTGATTTCTAGAGACATCAATATGAATAAAAATGAAAATACAAAATAAAGGCAGACTGGTCTGTTCTGTGCTACTGTGGATCTGGAAGAGGCTGAGGGAAGTGATTACCCTAAGCCTGATAACAGCACCCAGCAGTGGGTAGAAGTGCTGGGGAGTATGGGGGCACCAATGAAGGGAAATAGTAATACAATCAGAACTGAATCATCTTGAAAATTAGTGTATGTCCAGTCTGTCATCACCAGATGATACAGACAAGTGAGCCATGATGACTGTAAGCATGAAACAGCCAGCAAGCCTAACCCCTGGCAGATCTCCAATGGTGTTATTTAATGGACTTTGAAATTCACCAGCCTTTTTCAAAAACTGAGAATAAAAACCCTCACTCACTGGGCTCAGGCAATCGTTCTGTTATCTAAATTTGAGAGCGAATGAATCTCAGACTATGTCCTTGAGAGTTAAAAAGTATTCAAAGGCAACACTGAATTAGAACCAAATGTACACACAGGTTCGATTCAGCTGAAAAAGCAGAAAACATACGTTCTTAGTGCCGCTTATTTGATTTTCTTTTTGTTTCTCTGAGATGGGGACTGGCTGGGTAGTTCAGACTCGTCTTGAATTCTCCACCTGCCTCCTGAATACAGAGGCGTGCCACCAAGCGCAGTCTTGGTGCCCAGCCTTTCCTTCCACTGTAATTTTATCAACTTACAATCAAACAGAAGCCAGAGCCTTAAGATCTTTGTGTTAGTTCTGCCAATGACCGGCTGTGCAAGCATGCGTGGCTACATCTTCACACGCAAGTCAACACCGACCAACAGTCATTCTAAAAACTCAGGTGAGTGGAAACTCATATTAACAATTTTCCAGGCCATGATATTTCAAATTTTATAAACAATACCTCCAATTGACTGAAAATGGCTGTAATACCTGGTAATTATGAAGCTACATAGAGCTGCCTACAAAATAGCTTTGGGGTCTGGGGAAGACGAGTGGAGTCTCATCAACTAGGAAACACAAACATAAAAGTCAGGTTGGCTGCTGTTCAGGAAATCTATGCCATTCTCTTGGATGTCAGAAACAAAGGACAACCTTGCTCATCGTCATGAGAATAAATGAAATGTCTATCATATTTCTGTTCTAGAGCATATCGTTGTGCAGCCTTGCCATTTTTACTCAGTGTTCAATAAAATTGCTTAAAGTGGATGTGTAGTTACATATGGATGCCAAACAAGAGTCTGGTAATTTTTTAAAAGTTGGATGCAATTTTGCCACTGGATCCAAATTACTGGCACAATAATTACACGCAATGCTACATAATAATTCTAAGCATAATTGCAGTGGGATTTCCATGACATGCATTTACTCCATCTCTAGCATAATTATTATGCGCAGATGATGATGCTTCATCTTCCTATTCTCCAGTATCTCCTTAAGGTGCATAGGTTTTTGAATATATGTCTGTAGTACCTCTCTCACTGATGGATCTCAACATGTGAATGATAACAACAATACTAATATTAATGTAATGACCCTAAGTTCTGGAAATCTAACCCCATATAACCTCTTAGTTCATTTTATAAGACTAAGAATGGGGATGAAAGGACAGCTTTGTGACTTTCCTGTAACCAGAATAAGTCTCTATGCTGTTTCACCCATCTCTTCTGATATCAGTGAGAGAGTCTACTTCCTACAGGACATGGGAGCCTTGTGCAGGTATGGAAGAGATGCCTTCCCAGCTTTTCAATGGGAAGGAGTGCACATCATGTCCATTGCTCAAGGCCACAGTCTTTTGGACTGTGTGGACAAGCACAGCCACAGGTAACCTCATCATCCAGACTGGACACTGATTCCATAAAGTGTCATGGGACTGCCACAAAGGTGAATGATACTGCCTTTCATCAACACAAAATTGTAACGTATGCATTTCTCACAGAAAGAAGAGAAATAGATGAGCCAGGAGTCGTGTGAACGTCTCTAAAGTTTTGGGATAGTGGATGCTGTGTATCAGACTATGGTATCTGGGCCAAAGAAGAGGTTAGATATCCTGTAAAGGACCCCTTTTTAGATTTGATTAACATCTGTGATCAGCTGGCTCTGGTTTGAGTATAGCAGATCACTCTCCATAAATGGGGGGCCTCATTCAATAATGTGAAGGCAGTAAGAGCAAAGACGGGGTTCCCGAGAAAGAAAAACTTTTGCCACACAATATATAAGCTTGAGGGGAGTGTCCATCCTGCCAGCTTCCTCAAAAAACTTCAGACTTCTCAGGCCCACAATTACCTGAGATAAATCCTTAAAATCAATAGACAGACATACAGGCAGACACACAGGCAGGCAGACAGACAGACAGACAAATGACAGTCATAGAAAGTAGATAGATAATATATAATATATATACATATATATGTATATGTATATGTATATGTATATGTATATGTATATACTCTTTCAGCCCCAGCTTCCACATTTATGGTTTCATCAATTGTGAGCTATAATTACTCAGAGAAGCCATGTGCCTCTACCAACCATGCTCACACTTCTCATTCTTCTTGTCAGTCCATAAATGATACAGCGTAGCAATTATTTAAATAGTATTTGCATATTAATAAGGTATTATAAGAACGCTAGACATGGCCTAAAGTATAAAGTTGATGTGAGCAGATTGTATGCAAATGTTATGCCACTCCATATAAGAGACTTCAGTATCTGAGGATTTGGGTATCTATGGGAGTTTCTAGAACCAATCCGGCAAGCATACAGGAAAAGATAGATATTCAACTGGTTCTGCTCTGTAGAACTCTGGCTAATATTATTTTATTCAAAACATTGCACAAATTATGATTCCTTTTCAGAACAATACATTTGACTCTTCGTAAGTTATTGATAGCTTGTACCAATTCTTCATTTAATTATCAAAAACAATGCTTTTAATATAATTTCCGATTAATTCTATCGATGGTCAATCATACTCAACAGAGTAAAGTCACTTTTTAGGAAAAAAGGTATTATAATCACATTTCATATGTAACAATTATGGAAGAAATTTAAGTAGGATGTATACTATAACACTTGAACTAGCAATACTCGGGAAGCAGCTCTTCTTGACAAACATCACTGTCTTCCAATTCAAAACTACATTTTAAATTATTTGCCTAAATCCCGAGTAAACCACAATAGCTCTGATTCAGATCAAAGCTGTATTCTAATTAAACGTATAAATGGTGTGTTAAAATATTAATGTTTCACATTTGGCAAATTAATATCAGATAAAGCATTATGATTCTAGCTGACAAACTATTTTTAATTGTTTGTAAAACTTGTGCAGCCAGGCCAGTCTTGGGGGACACCTGGAGGTCGGGGATACTTACTAACTGCAGAGTCATAGGAAGTAGAGTTATGTTCACCCCTCATGAAGGGGTACGGAGACAGGTAAGCGTGTGTGCAGTTCTTGGACGGTGGCTGATTGGCTAGGGAGAAAGGCAAAGGAATGGTGTCCATTACTGAAGATTCAGACATGACTCACGCCTAATGAAACAGGAACCCGGGAACCAGGGACACACAAGCAAAACAAGACTGCTGGCCTCCCAACAAGCCCAGAGACCTGCCAGGAGAAGAAAACTCTGCTGAAAAACATGGGCAACTTGGAATGAGAGTTTTCTAAAGCAGCTAGCATTCAATGGGAGAAACACACATTCCCAGAGTGACCAAAAGCACAGGCAAAACGCTGTACCTGTTTTCAGATGTTCTTTCTACCAATAGGATGCCTGGCACCCAGGAGATATTAAAAAATGGTTGTTTTCAAAATGTAGTAAAGTTAGGTTTGACCTTGACTAGTTCAGATGAACAGGAAGTTCTCTCTACACTCCTTCTGATGTTAGGGAAAAGATACAAGTGATGGAACATTAAAATTAAGAATTCAAACAAAATTCCAGCATTTGGGGAAACCACAAGAATAACTTTTATGCCCTGTGAAAACTCAAAATTTATTCCATGTGCACTTAGATTTTGAAATCTAAGTCTGTACTCTAACAGTGGTCAATGGTGACAGAATATCTCAGAAGGACGTGAAGTCACCGGAGACTTAAGCAATCTGGTGACAAGTTGCAGAACATACAAGGAGCAAGGGGGTGACAGAATTTGAAAATAAGACTATAATTTCAACCCTCCCTAAGCTTTGGGCTAATAACTAGTTCTTTTATTGTTGAAGATAATAAAGTGACTGCTAGCTATTTTCAATGAATTGTTTCTCTAAGATAAATACAGCAGAAGAAATACAGTTCAAGGAATGCATCACAGTCTTCGAGTTCCTGGACTTCAAAAGGGAACTTTAAATTTCCCTATAAGAACACGAACATAAAAGGGAGGCATTTCTCCATAGTGCCTACAAACTTGGGTGAAGCCCAACGAAGGCGGCTTTCATCTGCTACCACTGGTAATTAAGTTTCATTACAAAAAAAATAGATTAAAAAACTTTTAAGCTATGAATATAAAATAATACCTCTATTTCTGGGCTTTTGTATTTGAAATTTCAGTTTATAGCCAAATGAATTTCCAAAACACTTATTCGAAACATACCAATAATAGACACTTGAAAAGAAACTACCAAAGAAAAAAATCTGCTTTTCTCTTTTTAATTAGAGGCAGTATATTTTAAATATGGGCAGAGAAACAGCAGGTACTCCAGTTTTTATTGTAAATATTCAGACTCTTACTTTTATGAGAGAAGAGAAATGATCGCTAGAGACATTTCTCCTGTAAAGGATTCTGTTCGTGACCCTTTTGATAGCATCGTGCTGAGACTGCACTATTAGGAACCCAGTCCACTTGAACGTGACGGGTACTAGACAAGAAGCGGTGTGCTTCTGTCTCAGACAAAGGGGGCTGAACAAGGCCAGCTGCACTTACTGTACCAGAACTTCCAGATGTTGGAGTTGTTCTCTTCCACGATGCCACTGAACCAGCATCTCCAGAAAAATCCTTCGTGGTGAAAAGTGATGTTCTCTATCTGCACAGAAGACAAATGACCTGCTGTCAACCCCAAGAATATAACTATGTCTCCTATGTCTTAATGCCTGTGATCCCCAATAATGATAACCACTAGCTCCCTACAGAACCCTCCCATGAAGAAATAGACACCCCACGGATATTCTTCACACAGTGCCTAAGGCTGCCCTCATGGCTACTAAGTACAGCAATATTTTGAAGAAGAAACGCACATTCTGTTCACCTGAACATCTGCCCACTTCAGTCGCGAGAAGCCAATAATCCGATCCAAAAGCCACCAAAAACAACAAAACCCCCAAAGCTCCGAAGAGAGCCCCAAAGAAAATGGCAACATTCAGCCTCATTTTCCAATTGACTGGTTTCCTTTCAAATAAAAGAACAAATTGTAAACAGTCAACTTCTCAATAACAGCAGCAGAGAAAGAATGCCACTCTTGAGTCGGCAAGATCTCCGGAGCAGGTCCTCGCTTGAGCCGTGGTGGCTTCTCATTTCCACACTGTTGTCCCTTTGCTCTCCCTGGAGGGGCTCCAACCCAGCAGCTGAGAATGGCTGGCTATTTTAGGACACTGATTGAGGAGCTTTCTTCTCCCATGGGGATCAAAAAATAGCTGACCTTCCCCTGACTATAAAGAGACGAACCAGGCAGGAGCAGGCTGGGATTATCATCCCGCTGTTGGGTAATCTGTCCAAGAGGAGAGGACAGGGAACCAGGAGGAAGCCATTGGGTTCTAGCCTCCTCTGCTTGAGAGTCTGAACAGGCTGCTCTTAGGCTAAAAGGGGCATGACAACCTGGAGAAATGTGAGAGGCTCTTGGAAATGTAAATGGCCACTACTGAAGCCACAAAGAGCTCTCAAAAACAATGGAATTTGTAATCAACGTCTTGATTACTGGTGGACGTTCAGGGGAAGAGGAAACCTAGGTTTGGTTCAGGTTCATAACTCATCCATTCAAATGGCATCTAAAAGATCATTTATACATGGCAGTAGAATTCCGGAAGGAAGAAAAATTAATGTTATTCAGCATCCTGGAGGGACATAAAAGCCTGTTCTTCGGTGACTCAAGCCAATTTGTTCTAAATAAGTAGCCCAAAGCTGAACTGAAGTCATAGAAATATATTGTTTTCTGGATTTCTTTTTTTCTTCTTCATCTTTAATATCTGATTTTTTTTTAAATGTAAAACATGCCTGCTATCCATACAGACCACGCAACAGAAATAACTGTGTTTCTTTCGGTCCCTGTCATCTCTTTGAAATTCATTTGCTTTGTTTTCATATCTAAATATGCCAGTGTGTCTTTAAAATGGATCTGTGTGCCCTTTATGATGCAGAAGGTCGGTTTGCCTGTTGTCTGATTGTTTCTCAAGAACAACATGGCCCCTTCAATCACCCAAGGGGGTATTTATGGAATTACAGCTTCCTTCACCCCTTCGGATGATAGACCCTGATGAAATTTGTGAGTGTAAAAAAAAAAAAATCCTGAGAAAGGATGAAAAGTCCTGATTCTCTCTTCCTGTGTGGAACCAGAGGTATCCAAGGCCATGAGAAGTAAGTAGGCTCAGCCCAGAATCACTAACCGGAAGGGTCAAACTGAACTGAAAGCTTACCTGAGCTGACCCTTGCCTAATGCTCAAATTGTTTTTTGTTAAGACTCCAGCACCATTTGGCTGTGGCCTAACTTGCCCGTGCATCATCTAGGAATATTGATAATGGCTGCACAGCTAGCTCTGCTGTATATTTTGAGATATATATATATATACATATATATATACATATATATGTATGTATGTATGTATATATGTGTGTGTGTGTATATATATGTGTGTATATGTATATATATACATATTGCCCCAAAGCTGTATCTTGGTGTTTGCCGATACCAGTCCCAATCTGCTCTCTGAGATCACCACACAGTGCTAGTTTAAAATCCTCTGTTATGGGACAGAACTCCTGGATACTTTGCAATTATGCCTTTCCTCCTTAAACCACAGTCTCCACACCAATCCCAAATTTTTTTTTTTTCCTTAGCCAGTTAATTGTTCCCTTAAGTATCCTTAGACCACCACTGCTTCAAATATCTGCTTTGGTTCTTCTCTACACTTTCCAAGCACCCAGTTGAAATAAGGTGTGACAAAGTAAACCTAACTACAGACACTGTGGTTGTTGCCTGATCTGTCAACATGCTCCATTAGCCAGGTGGGCCCATCTGATCACAGGGATGCTCACAAGAACAGGAGGGAAACTCTCCTGGCCTGAGCTTGCTGGAGGATTATTCATGCTCTCAGAACAGCTGCTGAGAGTTCATATGTACATCTGCCCCTACTGTGTAGAGAAAACATTGTCTCCTTTCAGTCACCTCTTACAGTCTTTCAGCCTGTTTCTTCCTCAGTTTATCTCTGAGCTTTGGGAGGAGGAGATTGTGATGTAGCTATTCCATTCAGGGCCGAGCACTCTGCTGCCACTTACTCTAGGCACTTTAACTGGTTGTGGGGCTCTGTGTTAACCGCCATGTACTGCAAAAAGACGTTTCCCTGATGAGGTCTGAGAGCCATGCTTATCTATTACTATAGAGATAGGCGTTGAGAGGGTGAGTTCATGCATTTGGTAACAGCGGTATGTTCACTCTAGGGCCCATGAGCTCCCTAACCATGGGTTCTTAGCCAGATTTATAACACTGGCATGGTTCCCTTGTGTGGAACTGGCCAATGAATCAAGCAGGAAGCAGTTGTTGTTACCCCTTACCCAGCTGCTAACCCTGCAAACTATGCAATAACAACTGGTCTGGCAAGATATGCCCATGGGTAGAGTAGTGAGTGACACAGTCCGGGGTTCTCGTGCAACACCCTCCTCTCCACTGTGTCGGAGAACAGACACTGGAGTCTGATAAGCGAGATTACCATTCCATGGAAGTCAGTTTGCAGAGGAAGGCAGTTTGTCCCCTGGGCGTCAATTAAAGAAAAGAGTGTGCATGAGAAAAGTCATCGAAATACAAATGGAAGAGGGAGGCGCTATGTAAAAGTTCGGTAAAGAATGTATGCCCCATGGTCCAATGCTTTTCTGCGCTTTTTTCCTCGGTTCACTAACCCACACCCATTCTGTGCTTTTCGCTTTTTAATAAACTGTCTCTATTTCTAACCATGTGTCCACAGTGCAGTCCTTCATCTGGAATCAGGTGTCCTCTGAACTCAGTAGGAACATGGTTTTCCTTTTCCTTTCTTAAGCTCCTTTCTTTTGAAGACCCACCTAAAGCTTCGGACTGCTTTGGGCTTTCTCATAGTTTCTCCATGCCTATCTTAAATGGGTTTTTCTCTACCCACCCCTTCCCTACTTCCCAGGAGCTGCTGAAAACTTCAGCTTGCTTGTTTTACTGTTTTCCTTTAAAATTTTAATAAAATTATGCTTGAGCTTCTGTCTGAGTCAGTTTTAAAATTCTTTCATTAATCGGACTAAGTACTTAATAAAATTAATAGAATTATTTTATTAATGGGATTAAGGGAGACCTTGGTTTCCCCAGTACTGCCATGACCACATCATACGCATTTTGAAGTACTCTTCACTTATTGTTATACATGATAAAACAATAACAAATAAACTCTACACGGACAACCCCTGGCTCTGCTGCATCTTTTTTTTTTTTTTTTTTTTTTTAGGTTTTTCGAGACAGGGTTTCTCTGTGTAGCTTTGCGCCTTTCCTGGAGCTCACTTGGTAGCCCAGGCTGGCCTCGAACTCACAGAGATCCGCCTGGCTCTGCCTCCCGAGTGCTGGGATTAAAGGCGTGCGCCACCAACGCCCGGCTCTGCTGCATCTTTAACACCAGGCATGAAAACATAAGCCATTGCTCAGCAAATCCTTAACTGTAGATCCGATTGGTATTGACCAGAAGTGATTTGAGCACTGCCATCTGCTGCTCATAGGCCAATACTGCATGCTATTGCTTGCTAGGATCAGAGGAGATTTTTACACTTGAACACAACTCTAGCAAGAGTTCTAGATGCCTTCACTTCGGTAAGTCATGCTAGTCTCCGTTGAATTGAGAGTTATTCCAATAGCTCACCCAAAAGGAGTTACATTACAAAAGTACGTTTCACTTCTTAAAAACAGTTGGCTGCCTAGCGAGTACTCGAATGGTTAGGATCAGGGTTTGGGCCCTGGTAGCACTAACAAGCTAGGCCTTGCCACCCATCCTCGATAGGTCTATTAGAGAAGTAATAGAAGCAGAAAGAGGAGGTTTGTTCAATGTGGCCGTATTGGGAAGAGGAACAAATACACTCCCAAGGCCACCTTTCCAGCCTTGATGGGAGGTTTAAGCTTAAATAGAAGACAAGAAACATGCAGAGTTAAGTTCTCCTGGTCTTAGATCCGGTCTCACCTGCAACGTGTCTGGTAACATGTTTGAACAGTATGAAATCCCTTTCTGGGAGACAAGATAGATCTTTTCTGGCTGGCACCAGTCTGCCGCCGTTTCCTCCTCTAAAGATGAGATTCCATAGGAAAATCCAATTTATTATTTTTTCTCTTCATTAGTTCTTTGAGAATTTTGTAAAATGTAAGACTGTCATAGCGCTGAAAGGTAGTAGCGAAGCTGTTGCAGGAGAAAAGTAATCACCAATCTTACCCAGACATGAACCCTACAAGCTACAATAATGACTAACCTGACAAGATATGCCTGCAGACAGACTTTTTCATCCCGCTAAACAGCTCCCAAATCACAACATGGAGACTTATTATTAATTATAAAAGTTTGGCTGATAGCTTAGGCTTGTTTCTAACTAGCTATTATAACTTAAATTAACCTATTTTTTATTAGTCTATGTTCTACTGCATGGCTTTTACTTCTATCCCATTTTCTGTGTCTGACTCATTCTGCATCTGGCTAGCTTCTCTGTCCTTCTTCTTCCCAGCATCCTCTGTGCTAGAAACCCTGCCTAGCAATTGGCCATTCAGCTTTTTATTGAGCCAATCACAGTGACATATCTTCACACAGTGTAAAGGAATACACATAATATATTATACCGTACACAACACATACCAACTGGTGCAGTAGCTGCACAAATGTTATGGGGGTAATCCACTAGTTTCTAACCAATCCATGGTCCACTTCATGAAATGGAATCCTTTCCTGGTACAGAGCCAAGAACCTATGGATAAACAGGTATTAGACTCTAGGGGAGAACCTAATCCTACTATTCTGCTAGATGATGAAGTATTAAAATAACTACTCCTGACTTTTGCTATACCCATAGAACAGAATCTCTCAACTCTTACCAGAAAAGCTTTTCCATGCAGTAGATGGTAATTAGCATAGACAAGTAAACACACAGAGGCTTATATTACTTACAAACTATATGGCCTAATGGCTCAGGCTTCTCATTAGCTAGCACCTATAACTTAACCCATTTCTATTAATCTATAAGTTACTATGTGGCCCTGGCTTACTGGTACTTTTACATCTTGCTACTCCTGGTGGTGGCTGGCCTCCTCTCTGCCCATGCCCCTCCTTTTCCTGTCTCTGTCTTGGATTTCCTGGCTGCATATAAGCTGCCTTAACATAGGCCAAAGCAGTCCATTTATTAACCAATGGGAACAACACGTATTCACAGCATACAGAAAGACATACCCCAGCACCATCCCACCAAGCCATCCTTTTCTATAAAATCCTCTTTGTTTTCTAGTTTGGGAATTCTCTATTTACTTTTCTGTAAGTCCTAAGCTTCTTTCATTGGTGGAATCAGACTTATGAGTGAGTCCCTCAAAGGCAATGCCAACACTATTGTTGACTCTCTTCTGTTTTAATGCTCCTGGTTAGTTTCCAGGTAATTACATCAGCTCACTGATGCTCACATATTATCCACTCTTCCTTTAGACTATCAGCATACTAAGCATAGCTATTTCATGTTACCTGTCAATTCAATGACCTTCATTGTTTCTGAATCTGGCTTTAATGCTTGATGTTTCTCTTCTGTGGTTTCTGTTATCTTTCAACATTATGATTTCTGTTGAGGACTAGATGAAGTTGGCAACAGAACCTCAAGTGATTGGGTTTGCACTGCAAGGTTTCATATTGATCTGGGTAAGAGCTAGGCTATGGATAATATTTTTATTGGAGATGTGGGAGACTCGATTTCTTGTTTCCTTCATCTGCTTTCTTTCCACTGTAGTCTTACATTCCCCAGGAAATCCCTTCATAAGAAGAGTCTTTTTGCTTTATGCCTTTCTCACTTATTTACTCTTAATACACCGGAGTCCTGCTGATATTTTCAGGAGATATTCAGGAAGGAAAAATACTCTGTAATATCATGATTACATTTCAGGGGATTAAAGTCCCTGGGTTGTGTCCTTAGAAACTGTGTGTGTGTGTGTGTGTGTGTGTGTGTGTGTGTGTGTGTGTATGCTCCAGAGGGGCCATTCCTTGGGTCTTGTCCACCTTAATGTTTCTATTCACCCAGAATTACGGGCTAGGTTGGGTGGGCTGGCCAGCTGACCCCAGGGATCTTCCTGTCTTTTGTCTACGGTACTGAAATTGCAAGTGTTCACCACCAAGCACAGGTCCTCAGTCCTGCTCAGCAAGCTCTTTACCAGCTGAGCTCTTGCCCTGGTCCCACCTTAGAATTTTTTCTTAGCCTATTTTCTTCCTCTGGTGTGAAACAGAAAGGTTAGAGGAAGCTCACGCTGTGGGATTTCCTCTTCACTGGCTCTCTCAGGGAGGGTAGCCCTTGCTATGAAAGTATTCCAGATGTAGTTCAAATGGTTCATTTACTACTGGGTGTGTTTTTATCATTTTTATTTTCCTGTGTGTGTGTGTGTGTGTGTGTGTGTGTGTGTGTGTGTGTGTGTGTCTCTGTCTGTCTGTCTGTAGGATGTGTGTATAGGTGCCTCCAGAGGACAGAAAAGGATGTTGGATCCCTTGGAGCTGGAGCTGCACATGGTGGTGAGCAGCCTGGTGTGGATGGTGAGGAGCAAGCCTGGATCCTCTGCAGAGCCCCGAGTGCCCTCAGCAGTCTCTCCAGACCCTGGATGTGTTTGAAACAATCATTTCTCTCCTCATCCTGCAGGAAACGTGAGACTTCACAGCTCTTCACCATAAGGACCTTGTGGGGCTTAGTCGTCAAACTCATGACAAGTACAAGGCTACCTAAGGGAGATTTTTCTCTTTCTTTTTTCCTTTCTTTTTTATTTTTCCTTTCTTTCTATTTTTCCTTTCTTTCTTCCTTCCTTCCTTCCTTCCTTCCTTTTTTCTCTTTCTTTCTTTTTTAAATATGACACCATTTCCCTCCATTCCTTTTCTTTCCTCCAACGCATTCCATGTTTCCCTGTCACCGCCCCTCTCAAATTCCTGACTGCCACTTCCTTAAAATATATACTACTGAGTCTATTCAGTGTTGCTTACATGTACATGTACATGATTTCAGTGATGACCACTTCATATTAGATGACCTATTATGAGGTTCCCATCTTGGGGAAGATCATTTCTCCTGCTCTCAGCACCCCTTAGATGCCTGTAGTTCTTTGTCCAGGACTGAGATCTCCCCATTCCATGTTATCATATCTCTTATCGTTGTCGATGTTCAGGTCTTGTTTAGGCAGCCATATTTTTGAAGTATCACGAGGTATCATGAAGCTTTCTTGTCAGTTCTGGGATACACAGTCTCATAGCAGATTTCCTGGTCCTCTGGCTCTTGAAATCTTACCACACCACCACCACCACCACCACCCTCTTCTTTAATGAGCCCTCAGCAGATGTGCTGTAGATGATGTACTACTGGTTCTGGGCAGCCCACGGTCAGTTGTTATCTGTATTTTAATCAGCTGTGGCTTTCTTTTACAGACTTTATTGCAAAGATTGGTGAATGTAGGGGGCTAACCTTATGTGGGAGTAGAAGGATAAGTCTTTAGAATGAATGTAGGAAGGACACTGGTCTAGGAAAGTGGTAGCGGTAGGTCCTCAAGATCCAGAACCTCACTAGCCCTGGCTAGTTCACGGGGTTAATGCTCCTGTGGGTTCCCAGTCAGCCCCCAGTCCTTCAACAGATTACCATGGAAGTATTCATGCTCCTTAGCCATTGCAGCAGCATCTTTTCCCACAAAGCTTGGCTGCAAAGCCTGTCAGGCTTTCTCAAGATTTCCAGGTGGTGGACTGCCCTGTGACACACTTCTCTGATAAAACTATGAGAAGCTGCCTGGCTTCATTGTGTCCGTTTCCTCCTTTTGTTGCAGGGATGAAAATGGAACTTCCAAGCTCTCCATGTGTTGGAGCAGAATCCAGAAGTCCTCTGTTTGTTGTTGTTGTTGTTGAAGGACGGAAGCATAGAACGTGTATTCTTTTTGATCTGGCTTCTTTACTCAGTATAACTATGTTAACACACCCCTGTTTTTATAGGAATTCAGAGTTAATGACTTTGGTTGTTAACAACACTCAGTTTTACAGGTCTACCACCTTTGTTCATCCATTCATTTGTGGATGGATATTTGGGCAACTTCCAGCATAGGCCTACTACAGATTAAGCTGTATGGACAGCTGTGGATTTAAAACTTTGTGTGTGCACTCTTGTGTCTTTGAAGTAAACACATCAAGGTATAATCAAAGGCAGGTGTAGGGGACCTTGAAGTTGGCTCAAGATACCCCAAGACCATGTTCTCAGCACAAAGGAGATTTATTGTCACAGAGGGACAAAAGGCAGGAATAAGGGAGAGAGACAGGAGACAGAGGAAGAGGGAGAAGAGGAAGAGAACAAGCAAGGAGGGAGAAAAGAACAGGGGAGAGGGATAAGGGGTGTTTGTCCCCGGACAAAGGTCTGCCTCTGGACAGACAGGAGACAGACCAGACATGGCCCATAGGAAAATGGCAATTTGTGAAGGTAAAAGAGGAAACTTCATGTTAGGATGAGGTATTTAATTTTAATTGAGTATGTTAATTAGGTGCTTCAAAGGGGGACTTCATGTTTGATAGCTGCAACTTGGTAATCAGTCTTGGGAGCACAGATTAGCCAAATAAGGGAATAGACCTTGGTGGCTAGCTTTAGGAATGTAATCTAATGGCTTTTAGCAAGGCAGAGGAAATGGGGAGAAGGGCAAGGCCTGCCAGAGCTATCTGCTGGAGTGGTGGTGTCTCTTCAGTAGGTGTGTTTCTAACCTTAATTTCCTAAGAGATTTCAAACTTCTTTTCCAAGCTGGGTTTCCCATTCTGCACCCCAAGCAGCAGAGTGGCAGATCCTCCCAAATCTAGATAAAATCTTTTAAACTTTCATAAAAAAGACTCTAATATATAATGGTGTGTGTGTGTGTGTGTGTATATATATATATATGTGTGTGTGTGTGTGTGTGTGTACATGTATATGTATACATGTACATATATATTGTGCTATATGTATACATGTACATATATATTGTGCTATATGTGTACATATACATATATATATATATTATGCTCTAAATAATAATGGCTACTGAAGGTGTTGCAGGGATTGCTCATCCATTAAGAGCTTGAACTGGCTTTGAAGAGGGCCCAAGTTTGTTTTCCAGTTCCCATGCCAGGAGGATCTCATCTGTCTGGAACTCCAGCTCCAGGGGATCTGACACCTTGTTTTTGGTATCCACAGGTACTTATACTTATGTGCACATACCCACACAGACAAATAATTAAAAATAAAACTAAATTTTAAAAAACTGAAAAATGGTTATTATAATATTCAATTATCTGTTGTTATAATTCTACATATGTTTATTTTAATCTTTCAAATTATTTCTTTCCAATATTTTGCAGAGTTCAGTGTATAGATGCCTGTTGTGTCTCTTTAATTTATCATAACTAAAATCTAAGTTAGAAATCCTAGTCTGGTAGTGCCTGCCTTCCCAACACCTGCAAAGTATAGACAGGAGGATGATGGGTTTATGGCCAGCCTGGGCTACAGGAGATCCTGCCTCAAAAATATAAAATAAAGTCAATTAAAACTAGACTATTATAATTTCATAGATGCCAGCAGAAAACATGAAACCATAGGGTTAGAAACAAAAGCCAGTTCTTCCCAGCACAGCCAGCAGCTGGAACACTCTATTTGCATTGCATCCCTTCTGTGTGATGAAGCAGACTCCGATGAACGCTAAGCATGCCACGGATTGCTCGCACCTGAGCAGCTGACAGCACAGCGGTCCAGAATCCTTTGATAATCAGGAAGTCAGCTTGCTTCCTGACAGGTCGAGAGACATTACCTCATCTTCCACAGCTATAAGGTGTATAATTGTCTTAGTTAGGGTTTCTGTTGCTGCGACAAGACACCACCATGACCAAAAAGCAAGTTGGGGAGGAAAGGGTTTATTTAGCTCACACTTCAGCATTGCTGTTCATCACTCAAGGATGTCAAGGACAGAAACTCAAACAGGCAGGATCCTGGAGAGAGGAGCTGATGCAGAGGCCATGGAGGAGAGCTGCTTACTGGCTTGCTTTCAATGGCTTGCTCAGCCTGCTTTCTTATAGAGCCCAGGACCAGCAGCCCAGGGATGGCACTACCCACACCACAAGTTGCCCCTCCCTCATTGATCAGTAAATGAGAAAATGCCTTTCAGCTGGATCTCAAGGAGGCTGTCTTTGATGTACTCCCACGAAGTGTAGGCTTCTCTAAAGCCAAGGAGGGTTGCTTGTCTGTATGTTTTTGTCACTTTAATCCTCACTCAATTTTCAGTGTGATTTTTGTCTTTGAGCTCCACTTTCTAATTGCACACATGACTAAAGAAAGCTGCATCATAGTCGTTCTGCAACATTACCTCATTTACTTTAGTTCTAGTGTGATGTTTTTGTAGATTTCCTTGAACTTGCTACATAGATGACTATATTGTATTTCTATTTCTTCTTTTTGAACTTAAACATTATTTGTCATTCATTCATTCATTCATTCATTCATGCATTCATTCATTCATTCATTCATTCATTGTCTCTCTCTTGCTTATTTCATTCATCTGGAGCAGTGACAAAACTTCCTGGGAAGCCACCAGCTGGGATGCCTCTGGAAATAGCTTGGAACCACTTGCTGTGTATTTGGAGGACGGAAGCTGCCTGGGAGAATAGCCGGCATGTCAATAGAATGTGTTGCCCGCATGGTGCTCCTGAAAGCCACTGGAGATGAAGGATCACCACAGGCCCTGCTCTCTCCTGGCAGCCACACACACTCAGGTGAAGCAAGAGAGATGTGTACTCTGGCTCAGGCAGTTGCCCACAGCACCACCTGTTGGCCAAGCTTAACACCACACCCTTCCATAAAGGTCAAAGGGATGGGTACAAGGGGCAGTACCACAGCAGGGCAAGGAGGGATCTCACTGGAGCTGAGGACAATGATCACTGCCCATCTTTTGTCTACAAAGCCGCCAAATGCATTCATTCTCTAGTTAACTCTTTGTTCTTCTTGTTTTGCTTTCTTAATACAGGGTCTCATGTAGCCTAGGCTGCCCTCATACTATGTAACTGAGTATAAACTTAAATTCTCTTTAAGCATATTTCTTAGCATATGCTAATAATACATAATAGTTGATTTCAATCTGGCATTTTCTTCTATGTGTATGTGTAGTTTGGTCATATTTACTCCATGTTACTGTCTCTTCCCTCCCCCCACCACAACTCCTATTGACCCTGTTCATCATTCCAACTACTCCCCCCTCCTTCCATGCCTTTTATCATCTGAACTCTTGATCCTCTTGGCTCTTCATCCCAAATACAGAGATTATGGGTGTGCCCTGACACACCTGTGTGCACCTCTTAGTTCTATACAACAATTCTGAGTTTGCATTAACGAAGAAGGTCGATCTCAGTGCTCGCTAGTGTCTATGTTAATTGGTCCTCAGATATGCTCAGTCTGAATTGTCTGCCACCTCATCACCAAACTAGTCAAACTCCAAATACTTGTCTATAAAATTGTATTTTGAAGAAGACAGGAAAAGGTCGTCATTATCTGTAAATAAGTATGTGTATATAATAAACAAAACAGAAGTATTAACAGCCATCACTTCTGTAACTAAACATAAGGGCATAGTCGCTATCTATAGCTCCTTTTCATGGTTTGTACTTCACTTGACCTCAGTTGAAGTACCATATGGCTGGCATGATTCAGTTCATTGAGTGATACAGGCCTTTGTTCACGGAAGGCACGATTCCTAACTACTTGTATGACTTTCATTAGGTTTGTATGTTTGTGTGCATGTTCATGGGTGTGTGTGTCACACATGTGCACATACACATGTGAAGACCAGACGATAACCTAGGATGCTACTCCTCAGTGACCATCCTTTTCTATGACACAGAGTCTCACTGGCTTGGAACTCACTAAGGAGGGTAGGCTGGCTGGTCAAGGAGTCTCAGGGAACCCCAGGGAGCCATCTGTCTCTGTGTCTCTGTTTCACCAACACTGGGTTGACAAACTCAACAAGCCATTTTTTGGGGTGTGTGTGTGTGTGTGTGTGTGTGTGCATTTATTTGTTTGTGGGAATTAACTGAATTCCTTGTGTTTTCAAGGCAAATGCTTTCCCTTTCCTACCCCCCCACCCCCCACCCACCCCCGCAGGCCCATTTTCCATATGTTATCCTTTTCTCCAGTTGTACAATGTGAATTCAGTTTCTTCTTTGTGATTATTATCTATTACTCCAGCTAATAGAGTAATCTTAGCCACATGTCCAGATTGTGGTCTTATCCTCTAATTCAATACAACCTTTGCTCTGACAGCCCAGGATCTAAGATCCAAACCAGCAGCACTCACTGTTGTTAGGTTGACTCATCTGTCAATGAATTGCTAGCTATAAAGCTGGAAGGAGTCACTGCTTTTCACCCTTTCCTGTCCAAACTCATGGATTGTGGCTATGAAGTAGAACAGACCATAAATGATCTCTCACCTAAAGTGCATTCTATGTGCCCCAGACATAAGATATACTCCATTCTTTTAGAAGGTTTCCTCCCTCTGCCATTATAACAGAGACATTCATAAACAATTCCTATACACAGAAAGGACAATCTCTTCTGGGTGACAGTGAGGGAACCAAAAGCAACTTGAGGAGGAAAGCGTTTATTTCATCTTACACTTTCAGGTCACAACCTATCATTTAGGGAGGTCAAGGTAAGAACTTGATGTAGGAACCTAGAGGCAGGAACCATACGGGAATGCTGTTTGCTGGCTTGCTTCCTGCCTTGCTTTCTTATATGGTCCAGGACCAGATAACCTACCCAGGGATGGCACCATCCATAGTTGTTGTTGTTGACTCCTTTTGGGGAGGGCCACCACCCAGCTCCCAAATAATTCAGACATGGAGGCTTATTCTTAATATGAATGCCCAGTCTTAGCTTGGCTTAGTTTCTAGCCAGGTTTTCTTATCTTAAATTACTCCTTCTGTCTTTTCCCTCTGGGCTTTTCCTGTTCTCTTACTTCCATAAGTCTTACTCTTACTCTGTGACTTGCTGTGTAGCTGGGTGGCTAGCCCCTGAAGCCCTCCTCCTTCTCTGGCTCCTTCTTCCTTCTCCCTCCTCCCAGATTTCTCCTTCTATTTATCCTCTCTGCCTGCCAGCCCTGCCTATTTCTCTTTCCTGCTTCGCTATTGGCTGTCCAGTGCTTTATTAGACCATCAGGTGTTTTAGACAAGCCCAGTAACATAGCTTCACAGAGTAAAACAAATGCAACATAAACAAAAGTAACACAGCTTCAAATAATATTCTACCACATATAGTGAAATTGGTTCTCTAGTATCAACAAAGAATCAAGACCATCCCCCATAGATTGCCAATCTGATCTGGGCAATCCTTTAATGAGACTCCCTCAAATGACTCTGGGCTGTGTCAAGTTGACAGCTGTCCCTAACTAGGACAGGAGATTAACCTGGATCATCCAGTGTGCCCTAAATGTAATCAAATATAACCTTAAAAGAAGAGGAAAGTGGAAGACAGGACACATACATGAAAGATTAGACAATGAAAGAACAGGGCACTGTAGATGTAATTCTGAACGGTTTTATTAAATAAGAAACACAGAGCCAAATGCAGAGTTAAAAGCCCCAGAGGTCAGAGAGCAGTAGCTAAGAGCTGAGACCAAGACTGCCTTCTTACCCCTCGCCGCCGCTGCTGTCCTTCCCCTGAGAAAGAGACCTATTTCCTGTGTGTCTGTCTTTTTAATGACTTTCTGTTCTGCCTTTTCATTGGTTGTAAACCCAACCACATGACCTCCTCATCACTGCCTGTCTTTACAAACCTCCAGGTCTCTATGGTTGGTATTGAGATTAAAGGCGTGTGTCTCCATGCTGGTGGTGTCCTTGAACACACAGACTCTGCCTGTCATGTGATCCGATTAAGGGCGTGTACTACCACTGCCAGACTTCTGCTATGGCTTGCTATTAGCTCTGACCCCCCAGGCAACTTTATTTATTAACATACAAATAAAATCACATTTCAGCACAAATAAAATATGACCATAGGGCACTTCATGCAGATTTAAGCCAAGAAATGGAATGAACTGCCAGAAGCTGGAAAAGAAAAAGAAAAAAGAAAAAAAAACAACAAGAGAAATGGAGAAACAGCTTTTCCCTGAGAATCCCCCAAGGGAGAACAACCTTCTGACCCCTTGGTTTCAAATCAGTGATACAGATTGTAGCTTTCTTGCTCCCAATGCCACAAAAGAACAAATTGTTAGTTGTTTGCAACCACTAAGTCTGTGGCAGTTTATTATAGCATCTAGGAGAAACAAGTACAGAGACACAGAAAACATGCAATTCATGAAGAGGACATCTCACTGTTGATTGTATACTTGCCACTAAGCAATCCAAAAGAATATGTATCTGCTAAAGAAAGTGTGTCTTTGCCAGGACACCTCAGAGAACTGTTCTGGGCATCTCATACTAGAGTTTTAACAAAAGATCTAGGCAACACTGTGAAGAGCAATTACAGATAGTTCTGTTAGTAATATAAGTTAGGAGAGAAAGTGAATCAGGTACCTTTTGGACTTACCAAAACAGGATAGATAATGGAATTATTTTCTCTGAATTTTCAAATGCAAACGGACTAAACATTGTTTAGGTATTTATTGCTTGTATATATTATATATAGGTATTGTACTTTTTGTGTATAGTTTTTCTTATATTAGTTATCACTTTTTTCCTTTTTTTTATCAGAATAGAAAGGGGAAATATGGTGATATTTTATTTGTGCTGAAATGTGATTTTATTTGTATGTTAATAAATAAAAGTGCCTGAGGATCAGAGCTAATAGCAAGCCATTTAGCAAAAGTCTGGCAGCGGTAGCACATGCCCTTAATCCTGATCACATGACATGCAGATCTTTGTGTGTTCAAGGACACCACCAGCATGGAGACACACGCCTTTAATCTCAATACCAACCATAGAGACCTAGAGGTCTGTATAGACAGGTAGTGATGAGGAGGTCATGTGGTTGGGTTTACAACCAATGAGAAGACAGAACAAAAAGTCAATAAAAAGACAGTTACACAGAAAGTAGGTCTCTTTCTCAGGAGAAGGATGGCAGCGGTAGTGGGTGGTAAGAAGGTGGTCTTAGCTTTTGGCTACTGCTCTCTGATCTCATGGGCTTTTAACTTTGAATTTGGCTCTGTGTTTCTTATTTAATAAAACCATTCAGAATTACATCTACAAAGAGCATCATGCATTACTGAATTATGCAGCCCAAATAATAGAGTGGCTTGCATAACTGCACAGGCTTTCTCCAGTGCAGTGGTTCTCAACCTTCCTAATGCTGTGATCCTTTAACACATTTCCTCATGTTGTGGTGATCCCCCCACCCCCAAATTATTTTGTTGCTACTTTATAGCTATAATTTTGCTACTGCTATGAATTGTAATGTAAATATCTGATATGCAGAATATCTCATATGTGAGCCCCAAAGAGGTCATAACCTACAGATTGAGGACTGCTGCCCTAGATGATGTACTGTAACTGTAAGCTGAAATTTTCTTTCCTCCCCATGCTTTTGGTCATGTTTGTTTATCACAGCAAGAGAAAGCAGACTAGAACACTTTGTATAATTGTTACAGAATAAAATTAAGCCACAATTTCAACTTCAAGATTTCTGAATCTGGGGAAATGGACTAGGGGGCTCCCAAAATAATTCTGCCTTGACTGATGGAACATAACAGTATTCTGAGACCCTAAGTATGAATATCAATTCAATGATGATGTCTAGTAATTCTCACCACCCCATAGCATTCTTTTTTCACACTAGCCTGCCAGTGCCGCACTTTGCACCATGCATGTCCCTCGAAGGCTCTTAGTAATACTGTGGAACATTAGCACTTTCCTTGCTTACTCTTGCTTCAGATCCATGAAGTAATAGTTTTGCTCTATCACAGTCTGCTCCGATGATATGTTGCCTTGCACAAGCTATCAGCAACAGGGTCGAGTGAGCTTGGACTAGTGTGTCAGAAGAATAGGAACATGAAAGAGCCAAGATATGAAAGAAGCCAGGTGACAAAAAAAAAAAAAAAAGATTGGAAACTCTCCCCACCCAGGCTATGTGTAACAAATGGTGCTTGAATGAGTAAAGCCCACACGATAAAAATGTGGGCCAGGTACACACTGTGTCAACTGTCATGAATCCACAAGCCTCATGGCCTGGTGCTTTTGAGCATAGGCTTTTCTCCACATCACGAGGCCCCTTCTCTTTCCTTCCTTAATAAATTTTCTGTTTCTATTTGTAATTGTGCATTCCTATGCAATCCTTTGTCCTGGGACACAAGAACCTGGACACTTTAGCAAGTGCTCTCTGAACCCATATCTCTGTCCATTATCACTAAAAATTGCAAACTGTGAGCCTAAGGCAACTCTTCCTTTTATAATTCTCTCAGGCACTTTGCTATAATGATGGAGAGCTAACTTACACAGTCATACTACTAAAGGGCTGCAATTTTTTAGGTGTGAAGGTTTATGGTCTGGAGCCATGTGAATGCTACAAGATCCTGGCTGGTCTCTCCAATCAGAAGGCTCTGTTTTGACTGGAGTTAGTTGAGTGCAGGTGTGATTCTTGTCAATTGTGAGGAATCAAGTCAGCCTTTGAACTAGTGATTCTAGTTTCTTCAGTGATAAAACATAAATTCAGTAGTAGGCACTGGGTTTTTACTCTCACAGATCCCATAGCTAGTCAGCCACAGCCAAGCCAAGAATTCCTACAGGTCAAGGCATTTTTACCTGATATTAACATATCACACACACACAGACACACACACACACACACACTAAAAGTGGGGCTACTCGTGTTCAGTTGATATCACTGGGAGGCCTGCTCTTTACTGAAGGTAAATGGAGGAGCAGTGGATTAGGGGTTGAAGGGAGGTGGGGGTTAGGGATTGAGAGGAGTGGAGGCAGGGAGGCTGCAGTTGGGATGTATGATATGAGAGAATAAAAAAGAAATAGATAAACAAACAAACAGATAAATAAAAGGGGCTACTAAGAATGGTTAACAGTTTACTACCTGCCATGGTACATTATTTAATACTTCACATCCTTTCATAGCTCTCAGAATGAAACCACAGAGTTCTGCTGAGGTCTTTTAGGTCCTAGGTGACTGAAGCCCCGACTGTTCCGGATCTCTCTGTGCGGATGTCTAAGTCACACCCATCTTGCTGCAACTCTTCTCAGCTTAGATGATTTAGCTTCTTCCAAAGAGCCTCTCTACATCATTCCAGACTCTACCTCGTTGGTCTGCACACCAAGGGCCACACTCCCATATGCCGTGTGTCCTATAACTTCGTGTATGTTTCTATTGTAGGTTTATCATTCGTAATTCTTCACGCTCCTTCTGTGCTGTTACTCTGTGAAGCCATAAGCCCAACGCAGAACCCATTTCAGTCCTGTTCCCCTTGCAGAGCGACAAACGTGCTGGCTAATCCTGGATAGACTTCTCAGATCTAGACTTCTCAGATCTACATTACTGCCCATTGTTTTTTCAAGTGCACAGCAAAGCTTCGACAGCCACCTTAATTAACTTGCTCCAAGTCTGTCAAGCCAAAGAAGTAGGGCTCTGGGTCTGTGATCCTTCAAGCCAGAGAGGGCTACCATTGAGGAAAACCTCCTACTAGCAAAAATGACACGATTCCCTCCTGCTTTACACCACCAGGGAGCAAGGAAACATGGCATCATTCGTCACAAATGTTTGTCAACGTTCTCGAGTTAAGGTACAGCAGCCAACCAGCAGTCCGCCCGCGCCACGGCCTTCCTTATGCGCAGGCGCACACCGATCGCTTCCGCTCTAGGCGGGGCAAACTCTGGGCGTGCCCACCGCGGGGGCGTGGCCTGCAGGCGGCAGGGGCGTCCACCTCCCCGGCCCGCGCGGGGATGGAGCTGGGTCTCCGTGGGCGCCCGGCCCCCGGGCAGGGGCTGGCCTCGGAGACCCCAGCGACTGCAACAGCAGCTTCCGGTGCAGTGGATTCCCGCGGCTTCCTGTTGTGTCTCTACCTGGTCGGCTTTTTGGTGAGTGCCCGCCCTGGGGCTGGGGGAAAGCACTGAGACTGTGAAGGCGAGGGGTACTGGAAGGGCTGCACTTCCCTCGAGTTCCTGGGGATTTGTACATCTCCGGCCCCGGAACCTGAATTGTGCTGTCAGGTGATCTCAGGTGTGGCTCCGTGACCCTGCCACTTTGGAGGGTGACTCCAGTTGCTGTGTGCAGCGGCCGGCCGGTGCAAGGGCAGAGTACAGAGGCTGCTGGAGGCAGCTAGTACGCTATGGACACAGGCCTTTCCTCCACAGCAGGGGTCGGGAAGTCGCTGCTGATAACCCCATCTACCGGGGCAGCCTTGAAGTTTGAAATTGAAAGTCACAGTGAATTGCACACAACTGCCTCCTGGCAAAATGGCACGTGTTTTTGTTTGGTTTAACTTGCATGCATGTGTGTATCGGTTTGGGTCACAAATAGTCCTTTCCCTTGTAGAATGACGTCCTACTTAGGGTTTCTATTGCGGTGTGCAAACACTGAGCAGAAAACAAGATGGGGAGGAGAGGGTTTATTTGGCTTACACTTCAGCATTGCTGTTCCCCGCTGAAGGAAGTCAGGACAGGAACTCAAACAGGGCAGGATCCTGGAGGCAGGAGCTGATGCAACTCAGCTGTGGAGAAGAAGCTGCTGACTGGTTTGCTTCCCATGGCTTGCTCAGCCTGCTTTCTTATAGAACCCAGGACCAGCAGCAGCCCAGGGATGGCACCGCGCCCCATAGGCTGGGTCCTCCCCCGTTGATCACTAATTGAGAAAATGCCTTACAGCTCGATCTCAAGGAGGCTTTTCCTCAGCTGAGGCTCCTTCCTTTCTGATGACTCTAGCTTGTGGCAAGTTGACACACAAAAACCAGCCAGTACAAATGAGAAGCTTAAGAAGAAGTCATTCTCCAACCATCCATCCTCCTATTAATTTAATATTCGTGAAATTTCTGGATGCCCGCTATGGGGTACGTGCGTGCCCTGGAGCTCTGATGCCATAGGCAGCTTCTGCTTCCAGAGAATTTACAGTCTTAGTAGTAAGGTTAAGCTGTTAATCTTGGACCATTTTCAGTGAGGGGGACCCTTATTCACCCTCATTTCTCTTTCAAGCAGAGGTTTGGTTGCTTGGTTCAATAGGCCTGGTTAGAAGTTCGTCAGTGGCTACAGCTTGAAGAAGCACCCCATAGGATTTCCTCATCAGGCAAAGGATCCAGTTAGTTGAAAGGTCAAAGGCAGACACTTTGTGGCTAGTATCTGACCAGCACTGGGCCTGATAGACAGGAACTGTTCTCTGCCCAGATGAAGTTAGCCTCCTATTTTTTCCCAAGGCTGATGGTTCTCTAGAATTAGGAGTTAGGATGCAGAACCAGGTAGGCGAGGAACAGAAAGGCAGTCTCTGGTCAGTTAGTAGAGGTTGTTCAATTAACATCTGTTAGAATCTTAAAGAAACGGCGCCTAATGTTGTGTTTACAGAGCCAGGAGACATTGAGGACCATGCCCTTAGAGACGTCTCTGTCTACAGTGAGCTTTCAGATTCTGAGACACACAATTTCCCTTCTTAGGTTCCATCATGCTTTTGACTTGAGAGACTAAGCTGCACCCCCCACCCCATCCTTCATTGTTTTATTTATTTATTTTTTGGTTGTGTTTTTAGGATATAGATGTCGTTTACTTCCATTGTGTGCGGTCTAGTTATTTGGAATTCAAAGGTAGTGATTGTGCCTTGTTCTGGGAAAGGTTTTTGACTGCCATCCACTTGGAGTGATGTGTATCCCCAGCCCACTGAGGTGCCATCTACCTGGGGTGTTGTGTATCCCTAGCCTGCTGAGGTGCCATCCACTTGGAGTGATGTGTATCTCCAGCCCACTGAGATGCCATCTACCCGGGGTGATGTGTATCCCCCCCCAGTCCACTGAGGCACTATTGCAGAGGGCACCTAGCTTACTTTTGCCAGATGAAAAGGACTCGGGCCATCACTTGGAACATCCAGACTTTACCCAGAGGGTATCATCAACTACCAGGAGCCAGAATTGAGAAGTTTGAAAATTACAGTGAAATCAAGTAGTTCATACATCATTTATTATGTGGAGCCTTCCAGCACAGACTTGGATAGTCACAGCCTCGCTTATGCTTTCCATATGCTGTGCACATGGTAAATCTAGTCTGATATAACATTTTGAGAAATGTAATAATAGATTCAAGAGAATAATATATTAGCATATCTTGAGGGAAATACATATGATTTCCAAATACTTTTTAAAAAAGATTAGGGATTTTTTTTTTATGAAAAATGTTGTAAAGAGTTTGATCATATGCAGCTTTATATATCTTTGAAGGAGCTAATGCTGACTTATTAAGTAATATCCATAGGGTATTATGTACAAGTTAGTTACTACTTTCATATATTTAGCAACCCCAAAGGCTTGAGACACTGATTTCTACGTGGAAGAGGAAGGGCATGAGATTAGAGAAGTCATTTGCCAAATGTTATACTTTTAGCTCTTGACATTTTGAGGTTTTAATTTGTTTCACGGGGAACAGTAAGCTTATGCATTTGGCTCATTTTTCCAAGATGGTGCTGTGTTGCAAGAGAATGTTTCGAGATACTTGATTACACTGTGTAAAGATATGTCACTGTGATTGGTTTAATAAAATGCTGAACAGCCAATAGCTAGGCAGGAGGTATAGATGGGACTTCCAGGAGAGAGAGAAGGCAAGGAGGAGAGATGAATATAGGCCTGGAGAGAGGCTCCAGAGGACACAGAGAGGAAATAGGGGTACAAGATGGAAGAGAGGCAAAAAGCCATGAGGCAGAACATACATTAATATAAATGGGTTGATTTAAGTTATAAGAGCTAGTTTGAGCCTAAGCTAAAGGCCAAACTTTCATAATTAATAAGTCGCCCTGTCGTCCTTGGGGCTGGCGGTGGAAAAGAAAGTCCGTCTATGGTGCTGAGGTCTATGACTTTATCCCCTTTTCTCTAGATACTTGGTCCATTTCTGTCCCCTCTTTCCAGCCTGTAGCAGGTGACAGTCCATATTCATTGAGATAACCCACCAGCAGACAAACACTAGGTTTCATTCCCTGTGAAAGGCCCCGAAGCTTGAATGTATTCACATCAGTTTCCATTGGGAAATGCCGATGCCCAGGTTAGGTGGCCCCACCAAGCTGACTTCCTTTATGAATGGTTGCAACATGTATGAAAAAAAAAAATGAAGGTTCTGTAGAAAGTATGGATCGGGAAGGAATTGCTCATTGTACTAAAGGAGAAGAGATTTTAGATTCCCACTTCCTGAGAAGAGGGAGTCTGCAACCAGCTTTCCTGGTTTAAAAAAAAAAAAAAGCTCTTTTAAACTCAAAAGGTGCTAAAATGATATCGCCAGCTGTTGCTGATGAGCCTGTATTTTCATAGTTACCGTACTCTATGGATATCAATATGTCACCAACTTTCTGTCTTCCTCATGCTTTCCTGAGCTTATCAGGTATTGACATGTGTTAGATCTTAAAACCTAGTCTGGTGGAACATGCTTGTAATATCAGTGCTCAGGAGGCTGAGTCAAGAGGCCATCCTGAGCTCCGTAGTAAGACCATCTCAAAAAGGACCAGGCTGTGGTCCATCAGTTCCTTTCAGTAACTGGAGGTTCTTACTGAAGCAAAACCCCGAAACAGTCCCTCCGTCCTTATCCACATAACATGGGGCTTCTTCAGTTCTTTCTTGCTTTGTTTCAGGGGAGGGGCTTCCGTGGCACATCTTCCTCAGGCCAGTCACAAAGATGATGCAATGAAAACTGATCCTAGGTCAAGAAAGCTCGGGGGTTGTAGACTTACCTGGATTCCATCGTACACCTGGCTATTGTGGCCTACTATTATGGTTCCTTTTTGGCTGAGAAGTTTAGATATGGGTTTGATGTTGGCAATTGACCGACGGCTTTAGAATCACTGGTTGAAATCCTGCCGAGCTGCAGCACTAACTGGAGTTCTTTGGACCTTGGTTTCTCACAGGACTTGTTTGGTGTCAGTATGGTTGTCCCACTGTTGAGCCTTCATGTCAAGTCCCTTGGAGTGAGCCCTGCAGTTGCTGGAGTGGTGTGTAAGTGTTGAATACTGTTTATTTGCAAAACACCGACTTTCCAATCCTCTGACAGTAACTCACCCAAAAGTAAATAGGAAATGAAATGACTTGCCAGAATATTTCTAAGTACCACCCTGGAGTAAATGGAATTCATCTTTTCCCGGACCACCTGTATTCAGAGGTGCTTTGATATTTGAGTGATTTCCACATTCCATACTGATGGAAACTCTGCTTCCTGGGCCTCTGATAGTTTGGATTATGTATGTTGAAGGCGAGGCATGGCCTCCTGTCCACAAGCATAGTTTTGGGACTTAATATGAGACCAAAGGGGCAATCTATGGAAGTCATACCTGATGGCCAAGGGTTTCAGTGGTCACCTTGGGAAACCAGTTCCAAGCCTCCCACACCACCAGCACATCTCAGAAGCCCATGGAGTTTCTGCCCATGAAACATGCATGCAGTTCTGTCCCAAAGTTGACTTGTGAAAGAGGCAGGAGTATCCAGGGCTTAGAACTGTGCATGCTAAATCCTGAAAAACCCTTTAATGCTATCGGCCCTTGAATCATTCACAAGTTGGAGAAGAAATTAGGGAGTTTTCTACAGCACCTTTGTTGTAGCCTGACCTCTTCTCTATTTATTAATTCCCTCAATATATGTACATTGAATTATGCTGACCATCTGGGAGCATATAGACCTTTAGGAAAAGCCAGACAGGAGGAGGGGGAGAAAGAACTTTTGTTATATAACTAAAGCTTCTTTGTTTTAAATTTTGCTCTTTTTTTTAACTGCTCTTTATTATTGTACTGCTTCTGGCATTTCCACTCGTGGATCTAATGGCCTCGCTTATCCTCTTATCTCTAAAATGCTTGAGGTCTATGAGATGGTGAAAATTCAGCACCAGGACGTGGTTTTCCGGGGTTCTGATTTTCACTGGCAAAGACCGCAGGGCTATGTTCAGGGTCCCTCTGACTGAATGGCCCTTGCCTTCATTCTCCTGCTTGCTCTCTTTTTATTTTGAAGACTGTTAAAAATTTTTTGCAGGAAGGTGTAGGGCAATTTAGCTCCCTGAAGATGCCCTTTCCGGTTAGTTTTCTGCCGCTTTCTACCTGATGGTTACCACAACCATTTAGCCACGCCCAGCTGCCTTTTCTAATATTACCGATGTGATTGGCTTTCAGGCTCCTCCTATGGCATCCTGCAGCTCTTCTCCAGCACCTTTGTGGTAAGTTGTCCCCTATCTGGCAGCCCGTCTCCAGCACGTAGTCACATGCCACCGTGGGTCGTCCACCATGGTGCTTATAACATGGTGGGCTTGAGGGTTTCTGAGTAGTGGATGTACAGGTGGTTAGAAAACATAGCCTTCTTAGATAGGAGACAGGTAGAGTCCTGTCCTCTGCCCTTCTTTGTCCCATGGGAAGATGTGTGCTTCAGAGACTAACATGGCTTCTTCTGCGGGGCACACCGAGCCATTAGTACACCTTGGGGAGAAGGGGTATTACATGTATAGCATGCTGTCCCTGTGCTTCAGGGCTGATTTTTGTACTGGAGAAAAGAGTGTCAACAGAAGTTACCACCCCGTATTTGCTTCATGTTATCGACAGCAGTCAAACCCACCTGCACTGCTAGCCTCCTATATGGAAGTGTGTATGTACACTGAGCTAAGTGCCTCGTTATATATACGAGAGCACTCGGTAGAAACCATTTTAATTGATTGGCTAGATTCCGAAAAAAGTGGAGAAGAGGGATTCAGAGGTGGTTTTCTCCCTCTTCCCAGCCATTTGGTAGTCTGACATCCAGAGACTGTCATTGAGCATCCCTGTCTGTCTCCCTGTGCCAGCCCGCTGTGGGCGTGGCTGGAGACCTCAGCGTCCATCAGTTCAGGAGGTTCAGGAGTCATCTACTTATTCTCATCGATGGGCAGCCACGGCCGATCGAATCAGCTGGCTAGCAGCTCACATTTAGGGAACTTGTGTTTTCCTTGGCGCTTCCTTGTTAAGGCATTAGTTAATTTAAAAGAAATGGAATGAGATTCTACAATAGGGAAACAATTACTCCCTGATTTATCTTTCTTCCAAATTTTTAAGACACTGAACTGGTCGGTACTGAAGAGAGGGCTCAGCAGTTGGGAGCACTTTCAGAGGCCCGGGGCTCAGTTCATAGCTTTACATGACAGCTCAAACCTGCCTGTAACTCCAGGGATTTCCAGGGAATACAATGTCCTTTTTTTTTTTCTTTCTTTAACATAGGTCATCTCTATGTAACTTTGTGTCCTGACCAGGTTGGCCTTGAACCTACAGAGATTTGTCTGCCTCTCAAGTGCACTCTGCCTAGCCTGATCCCATGCCTCCTTTTGCCCTCCTCACACGCTGAATGCAAATGTGACCCAGACCTCTCCATACAGGCAGAACACTCAGGCACATACAATAAAAATAAATACATCTTTTAAAAATGTTAAGTTTACATAACACTCAAGTCTATTCTCATTTGAACTTTGTAACATTCCAGTACATACCTCCCTTTTAGAATCAGAGAAAATTAAGACTCACAAGGTTTAAGTAATTTGACTCTATCACCTGAATCTCAGATTCCAGAATGAATTTATTTTCTTTTCTAAAAGTCGTCAGCCATCACTTTGCTGACAGCAAAAGGTGACTAGCAGGGCGGGGGAGTAGTGGGGTGTTCACGTGCCTGCTTAGCATGCTGGGCTCTTCCTGGGCACTCCTCTGACACAGTCAATAAATAGACAGATGACCAGAGTCGCTTGTCAGGCAGGACGTGTGTTTCTCACACTTGTGAGGAAAAGATTTAGGGAATTTTAACAAATACTCTGCTGCTTTGTTTGGAAACTCGGTCCCAAAGTCTTCCTGTGTCTGGATCTCAGATCGATGGTGCAGGCTAGTCATACAATGCTCCTCTCCTCCCTCCTGCTAGCCTCCCACCTCCTAGATGGAGATCAGGCATGATTAATCAATTGGTCTCTATCTCTAGTGCTTACCAATCATGCAGTGTTCCTCTCCTCCTTCCTGCTGACCTATGGCCTCTTAGGATGAAGATCAGGCATGGTTAATCAATTGGTTTCTATCTCTAGTGCTTATCAGAGCAACTGGCACAGAACTGGCATTTATGAATGTGAGCTTTATTGTGGGCTCTGCCCATACCTGCACTTTTATATTGACCTTTCGTTGTGTGTCTTTACTTAGAAAGCACATCTCATATATCGTATGGCTGGAATTTAATGACAACCTTCCTTAGAGAATTTTAAGGTAGGATACCTAGTTAAAATGCCCCCTTTAACCAATAATTTCATTAGTACATATACATATTTTAATTACACATTTTATAAAAACATTTTAAGAACAGATCTTTACAAAGAAAGATGCTTTGTCGAATTAGGTGAATTTTTTAAATCTATGCACTTTCATAAAAAATAACTAGCATTATCAAGCGTGTATAAATGTGAGGCCCTGTTCAGAGTATCTCATTTAATCCTCCTAAGTGTCCCCAGAGAGTGGCTTGAGATCTTTACGGGTTATCCCGGAGTCAGACAGGAGCAGTGACCGCCCTGACCCTCCTTAGAAAACACTCATTTCATGCTAGGCTTATAGTAAGTGTTGAGGGGGCAGATAGTTGAGGGGGTAGATGTTAACGGTGGGGAAGCTGAGGTTTAGTGAGGTTAAGCCTGTGTCTCAGGTCATAGTCTAGGGAGTGATAAGTGTTCAGGGATGAACCCAGACAGCCTGGCCCAGAGCCCAGGGTATAGAACTATCTGATGATGCCACTCACCCGTGACACAAGGTGACCTCATGCTGGGAAGAATGTGGAGGAATCTCTGAAACCCTTTGAAGTAAAGACCAGACCGGTGGGGGAGGGGAGGGGGTTGTTGATGACATTTGTAGGATGTCTGTGTTTGGGAGGACTTTACCACTGAAATGTTTCACAGAGCACCGTGAAGGATTTAGTAACCATTTACATCTTTGTTTAAGTACGCATTTAGACTTCCTAAGGTGATCAGGTATGCTTGGCTTTTGGCAAGCAGAAAGGTGGGCTGAGGTTCCTTGATTACCTGGGGAGGGTGGCTCCTCACTGTGTCTTGAAGGAAGCAGGACACAATGTCAGCTCCTTCCCAGCCAGGACAGAGGAAGAACAGGGTACTGCTCAGAGGCCAAAGGTCACTGGGGGAAGGGGGGGGGGTGTCAATGCTCTGTTCAGTTGGTGGTTAGTGAGCTTTATTTGAAGGCAGATAAACTTTCTTGAAGCAAGGCCTCACTCTAAGTCTCAGTGTGTTGGGGTGGGGGTGGGGGGTGCTCAGGATGAAGACGTCCTGTTTGGCTGAATTATTTTTGATTGATCAGATTGGTGTGTGCCTGCTGGTAACAGCTACTTTCCCAGTGGAAAGAGAGAAAGCGAAGCTTGCCATGGCAAGCTGTTAATGGGTCTGAACAGCCACCAGACACCTGTCAGCTGCTGCTGCTGCTGCTCCTGCTCTCGCTCTCCTTATTCAGAACTACTCAGACCCCAACACCTTGGGGATGTTCTATACAGGAGGAAGAGAAGGAAGAGCTAACAGGCTGACAAATCCTTCCCGCACTCTGACTAGCACTTCCATCCGCTACAAGGCTTGACATTTTTTTTTTAGCTGGCGTATGGCTGGGAGGGAATGGAGGACGTATAAGAACAGTCAGAGAGCTGGTCTGGCCCACAGCCCGGCTTGTCCTCCACCCTAGGCAGGACGCCACCCCCTCTGGGCCCTCTTTCTCCCACACTGGCCTGTGATTGCATAGATTTGGGACCATGATGGTTATTTTTTTTTCCTATTCGCCTTCTTTTTCAGTATTTTTTAAAATTTCTAAACAACCTAGTTTCTGAGAGGAGTGTAGTTTCATAAAACAATAAAAATGAAGACAAAAGGGAGGCTTGGGAATTTCACCTCCCATTGAATTTCTCAGCTACTGGATTGTCAGGCATCATGTTGGATGTGGCATTTTTTTTGTTTCATTCGCCTTGTGGGATGGCTAGAGAAAATAACATGTGGTACATGCCATGGCAGAACCATATCCGTATCCAGCTCCCTGACGTTTCCTCGGGCCATAATGTACTGGTATCTGTATGGTGGTGGTTGCTATTGGAGACGTTTGCTTGTTCCTGTCAGGGCTGCTGGAGTGATGTGGTTGGAAGACGGTCCTCCTTGCTGGTGTGCATTCTGCTCAGTGCCCTGGGTTATCTCCTCCTTGGAGTATCCACCAACGTGTTCCTGTTTACACTGGCTAGAGTCCCTGTGGGTGAGTTCTGAAACTCCCTCCCCCAGAAGTGTATTTCCCTACGTGAACCTGAGCCTGCCTGATAATGCCTCTTCGATCAGAGCTTACCTGCAGAGACCAATGGCTGCCATAATGACGGTGGCGGTAACCGCTTGACCAGTGGTTGGTTGCTGTTTATTGAGCATTTGCTATGGGCAGGCCCTCTGGTAACTTCCCCAAAGCTCCCATCACAGCCTGTGACAAAGCCTATCAGAGACTTGTTAGTGTGAATCGCTCTGCTGCACCTGACCTGTCTCTTTCCCCTTGCCCTGCCTCTCCATGTTTGTTCAGGCAATCAAGAACATGTGAGACGTCTTTGGCTAGCACTGTGATTCACCCTGAGATGTAGCTCAGTAGCTGTGCTTCAGCCCTCTGGAAATCTACAGTACTATGTTAAGAGGACCTGGAGCTGGTGGTTCTCCTCCTTCCAGACTGCTCTTGACTATTTCTCACACCTTGAAATGGCTTTCATCTTCACTGAGATGTTTTTATCCACTCTGGGAAACTGCACCCTTAGGTGTGTGGTATGTGGGGACCTGCTATGGAATCTATATCCATCCTTGCCTTTCTTAGCATCCAGAATCTCACCCATTTTCATTCCTTAGCTAGTGTAGCCTGGACAGACTTCGCAACCCTAGTCACAAGGCTGCCTCACCGGACATCTGTTCTCATTAAGTTAGCTACTTGCTCTACCCCTAGCATGCAGTGAGAATCAGTTCATTTGAGATCATCACACCATTTCTTTGGCCTGCATTCAGAACATGGATGCTATTGAAGGTACCTCCTACATTCCCGTTGGTGGTTTTACATTTAGAAGTTCTCTAAGTGTGGTCCACAATCCTAACAAAGCTCGCCACTGCATTCGGGATTATAGTTAATAGCTGTTCACATGCATCTTGGTGTGGCATTTATTGTATTATTGTTTGGTTCACAATGTGTCTCTCAGTACTACACCTCACTGTAATCCACCATTCTATGCCATGTCCTGTTCCTAATTCTCTACAAACTGGTGAGGGAGATGAGTGAGAACCTGAATTTGTTTGCAAAACAGGTAGAGATTTAAGGGGCGGATGGGATTGTTTTCATTTAGTATGAGTGGCCTGGTCCAAACAGCTGTGCTCCTGGTGTATGGTCATCATGATCTTTGCAGACAGGAGTAATACTGGATTCCTTCTTGCCCCCACCTGACCCCTCACAGTGTTTGGGGATCATGAATGAGAGGGAGCACTGGGAACTTTGCCAGGTTTTGCTGTTAGGTGTAGACTCAGATCCTGTGTCCTGAAACTTACCCCGACATTGTGCCTGCACTGGACATCTGCTCTTCCGTTGCCAACCTCTAAAGAACCCTCCCCTGACTTGTTTCTGGGACATTCTCCCGATAGTCATCTTCCCTCATAAGGTTACCCTAACATGGAAGTCATTTCAAAGAAGTTTGTGAAGTCCCTCCAAGATATCTTGAAAGTTTTCTCTCACCCCAGCCCTTCTTCAGGCTTCAGAAAACAAGGCTAGAAAGAGTATGTAATTGTAAAAGGGATTTGTCAGTTTGTTCCCAGATGAGCTACCCGGTGTGTCCAGTGCACATACTCTCATTGTGACCCAGAAACTTGGAGTCGACTCAGTATGGCAGCACCATGCTGGGCCACACAAGACGCTGTAAGGAGGCCAGCAGAAGCCACTGTGTCGTCACAGCTTGGAGTGATGGGCAGTGATCTGCAGGGAGCCTATACTAGTTTATATTACATGTCAACCGAAGTGGCTGGCAACCCGTTCCCAGGGTTGGTCAGTAGATTCCTGAGTGTTCCTCACAGGTATGTCAAACAATCCTGTGGTGAATACAGTCATGCTGAAGCCATCAGGGAGTTGGAAGACAGATTTACAGGTCTCAGCCTAGTAGGAATCGGTCGGCATTGGTCAGATGAAGCCACCGTCATTGACTAGTGTCTTTCTTGGGTGTGGCAGTCGGTGTTGGTTAGATGAAAATGCCCCATGTTTCTTCTCACATGTGTCTTCTCTGCTATTCCTGCCTATACCCCTCATGACCTCCTAAGACAGTGCATGTTTTACCCCAAGACAAACCCATGTTCCACGAGGGTGGATTTAGCTGTTTGTGTTTGTTTTATTGTTGCAGTCCTTTTTGTTTCATTTGCTAAGCTCATTGCTTTATCCCCAGGTTAGGATCAGTGGGGGCACAGGGCAGGTGTGCAGTCACGGTTTGCCATGAGTGAGTGGCATGGTAGCCAGGTAACCGAGGAAGCCACTGTAGGCTAGGGGGGCACAGTAAAGGAACTGCCAACCTGACCATCCCGTTGTGTGGTTAAAGTTTTCGTTATAGGTAAAAGAGAGAAAACCTCCAGGGAAGAGAGAGAAAGAGGTAGATTGAATATGGCCAGCAGACTGGGCATGGCCAGGGAGAGGGGAGAGGGGAAGAATAGTGAAGACAGTGAGATAGTGAGAGATAGGAGAGAGAAAGTACAATGGGAACGGTGGGGCAGGGGGCAAACCTTGCCATTAGAAAAGGAGGAGATGAGTAGAATGCCAGCGTGGACTTTGAAGTGTACAGCAGGTGCTTAGGATACTGGAGGCAACTGGAGACCAGCATGTGCTTGGAATATGCCAACCACATGTAGCATTTGCCCTGTCTGCCAGAGGTAAGGGAAATGACTCCTTTGTCAGATGGGAACTGGTTTTGGTTTCACAAGTTCCTGAGGAATTCTGACTTTTATTTAACTGCCAGAAATCTTCCTATAGCTCATGTTGACGCTCATTTCTGGATATTTAGACTGCCCGAGACCTAACAGCCACCAGGGATTTCAATTGGATGACAAGGATTGTTGGCCATATCATAGCTGAAGTCTAAGACACTCAATGGTAGAGATGAGTTGACCAACCATTATTATGGTGCTGGCTCTGGGTTCCATTTATCATGGCATGAGTCCTGCAGGCCTTAGTGGTCCAGAGAAAATGGTAGCAAGAATTCCATTTGGCTCAGAGAGAACTCCATTTGGCTCAGAGGGGTCTGCTCCTCCAGAGTGCAGACAGTTACAGAGCACATTTCTTCTCCCTTGCAGGTATTTTTAAACACACCCTCTCCATCTCCAGGGCACTGCTTTCTGACCTGGTCACAGAGAAGGAGCGGCCACTTGTACTGGGACAGTTCAACACAGCCTCGGGTGTAGGCTTCATCTTGGGCCCCATGGTTGGTGGATATCTGACAGAGCTGGATGGTGGATTCTATGTGACGGCTTTCATCTGCTCTTCTGTCTTCCTTCTCAATGCTGGTGAGTTGACTGTTGAACATGTACACTTAGTCTACCCATTTCTATCGCCTTGTGATTGTTTTTTTTTTTTAATACAGAATAGGCCGACTTGACTTGTGGCTAGGGGAATGGCTCAGGGCCTAAAGCTCTTGCTGCCCTTGCAGAGAACCAGAGTAGGATTCCCAGCAGCTGTATCAGTGGCTCACAGCTATCCGTAACTTCAGCTCCGAGGTGTATGACATCCTCTTCTGGCCTCCGTGGGCCTCACTGTGTACATATAACTCAGACATAGACAGTCACACACACATTAATAATAATAATAATAGAATAGGCAGAGTCATTGTTCCAGAATGAATGTTGATTTGAAGATCTTCTCTAGTGCTCTCCTAGTGACTATAGACGAGTCGGTATCCCCACAGCATTGTGCCGGCTTCCCTTTCTTTGCATCCCCACTCTCATCGTTTTAGGGTTGTCATTATTCAATAATCCTCTTAGAGGAGGAGGTAACAACTCACTGTGGCTTTGACTTGAACTTCCGGTTGTTGGTGATGTTGGGCGCCATTTTGCTTACCATTTGTTGGAGAAGCATTTTAGTCCTTTGCTAAACTTGTTTCATTTTGCCTTTTTGCTATTGAGTTGAAAGAATACCTTGTATAGCTTGGATACTAACTTTTTTTTTTTAATATTGTTACAAAAATTTAATCACTATATTATTACACATGTGAAAAACTTTGGATACAAATGGGAAACCTAAGTAGGCAATGGTGCAAAATGTTAAATGTTGATAATTGTCCCAATGTGCTCTCTGGGAAACACTTATTCTTCAGAATAAATGAATTAGTTTTATGTTTTACTTGTTTAAGAATTCCATACATGACATTTCGAGGAAATTCATCTCTCCCAAGATCCACTCCCCATTCCGTACTCAGCCAGCTGGTGTCTTCATTTGAAATAAAAGTCCCCTCAGTGCTGCCCATCTGCTCTTCAGTGTGTCAGTTCACTGGGGGGTGTGAGGCCTAGCAGGGGCCACACCCCTAGAGCAAACCTCCTCTCCTGGCCGGCAGCACTGACCAGCAGTGGCTCCTCCCCTGGAGTGGGACTTTGTGCCCACCTCCCTGCCCCATGCTAGGGTTTTGTCTGACTTAATATTAACTTTTTTTTTTTAAATCAGATACTGGATCTGCAGATAACATCTGTTCTTTACATTGCCCTTTGACTTCAGAGACCATTTCTCCTTCTTTGCAGAAGGGTTTTGGTTTACTGTAGGTCCCCTGCCTCTTCCTGCTTTTATCGCCTGTCTTCCTGGTGGCGCACCCAGAAGCATCAGTGCCAAGCCCAGTTCTCAGAAGCTGCCTGCCTCCCTTGTCCTCAGGGTATCACGTGTGTAAGCCTTACCTTCGTCTTTAATCCATCTTGAGCTCATTTTTGTGTGTGGCATAAGACAGGGACCAATTCCATTTTTTTGTACGATATGTATTAGTTATTATAATATATATGAAAACATCTCTATTTTTAATAGAGCTATTAAACTTTTCAAAAAAATATGGAAGTTTTAAAAAAAAAAAAGAGCAACTATGGATTTTCCTGCCACAGACCCCAGGGTCGTGACATGCTTTATTCCTCCTGCACAGTGATGGACAATGCCATGTTCCCTCCCCCACCTGAACTGCCACACAGCCTTCCTGGCCTACCTCACATGTGCAGGCTGGCTCCCCCTGGAAGGCTTCGCACTGACTTTCTCTGCTGGGCACATTTCCTGTCATGTGTCTGTCCCAACCCTCTTCTTCTGGTCATTCACTTCTCCTCAGACATTTGCTTCATTTGACGTCTTTGCCCGCTCATTCTGAATAAAACTACAGCTAAGGGTTTTTCGCAGTGCTTTGAAAACTCTGTTACTGTTTCAGTTTCGTGCTTCGATTCTACGACATCCTGCACAAGGGCAGGCATTATACTAGATGCTCTCTCTGCGGTTTCTGTTCCCCCACATATTCCACGGTATTCAATGAATAAGAAAGACCCCCTGCACTGTGGAGAGAGCTAGCTACTCCAAGACAGGAGACCATGACATGGACAGGTCTTGAATAAACAGTTTCGTGAATGAGAGAAGCCATGCAGACTGTCTGGCTGCCTTTCCATTTAATGATATTCCACTTTACCCTAAGGGTTTGATCCTTCTTCACCTTGGGGCCTAATAATGAGCAGCAAGTTCCATGTTGGCCCCTTTCAGATTCTGGAAGTGAGGTTCATGAGTTTATTTTCAGTTTTGACAGACAGAACCGCTTGATAATTTCTCTCGGGATCTGAACCTGCACCCTCCCCCAAGAAAGAGCCCTGATGCTTTGCTGGGAACCTTGTGAAAGTCAGCGTACAGTCTGTTGCCATTGGTTACTTTCAAAACATCAGTGCAAAGGAAATGAAGGGGAAAGCATCAGTTTCATCACAGAATGTAGTAGGAACTTGGTGTAAACAAAGGTTTTACTCCATAGGGAGAGATTAAAACATTTGCATATAGGTCTTACAAGGAGGAGAAAATAAAAAAGATATGAATTCCCGGTCATAAACCTAAGTTTTATAGTATTTGATAGAAAAGACAAATATTTAATATTTTTTACAAGCATGTAAGCCAAAAGTGACTGTAGAGATCTTTTTGTAGTGAGACTTTCTTCTCGGGAGACTAAAGCATGTCTACCCCTCTTTAAAAGCTTCCAACAAAAGGGCAAGTGCAGTTCCACCAAAGATCAATCCAGGAAGCCCATGGGTCATTGGGCTTCCTTACTACAGAGCATGGGTAAGGACCACTGGCAATAGCATGAGTGGATGTAAGCAGCCAGACTAGAAAGTCTTCATCCAGCATGGAGGATGCTCCCTTCCAATAGCTACATAGATGGAGACCCTCCTAATTAACTTCCCCCAGCCTAGATGGCCTAGCATCTCCTTTGACAACCACGATGGCATGTGTAGTTGAGGTGGAAATTGCACACAAATGATTTTGGAGGAGCCCTGGAGTCTTGGAATCACAAGCAGGAATCCAGACCAACCCCCTACCCTTCCTTCTATGATGTAGTGTCTACAGTCAGTAAAATCTGATGGTGATTTTTTTAATTAGTTTAATAATTTTCTAAAATATTATTTTAAAGTGCATTTTAATTAAAATATCATTATATCACTTCTCCCTTTGCTTTCCTCCTTCCAGCTGCTTCCATATCCCCCTCCTCCCAGCCCTCCCATGTCCCCTCTACTCACTCAAATTGATAGTTCCTTCTTCTCTTTGATTGTTATTGGCATGCATGCATGAATATATATTTGTGTATGATGAATTCTTACAACTGGACACAACTGATCTAATGAAGGCGGTAGCTGTTTTGTTTGGAGAACCACATTCTGTGTCTTTGGATCTCACTGATGGTGCTGTTTTTTATTTTACCTCAGCCTGAACATATGGGCAGATGTGGAATATGCAGTTGCACACGTTCCCAGCCACAGTAACTGGAGTACTAGAGATCTATTTTTCCCATTTAAACATCTGGGAGTAGGCATGCTGAAGCAATGCCAGGCACACCAGAGGAATGGGAAAACCATCTGGCTAGGTACAGAGTCCCGGTGCCCTCCACCCAAGTAGCCCCTGGTTTTCTCATTCCCTTGCCGCTGTCACACCTTCTGCTCTAACTTGTCTTCTTCCAGCTGAGAAATCAGGCTGTGGTGTCTGACAGACTCACGCTCATACCCTGCCTTGCTGTTCATTAACGCGAGCTATTAGAATGCCTCTTTGGTTTTCTCACCTAGTCTAATGTTGCTAGCAACACTCATGGCCTTGCTGCAGGAACCAGGGAGATTTTGCACAGAGGCGGTTTTGCCCAAGCATCATCATCACCACTATGATTTTGAGACAGGGTCTCTTGTAGCCCAGGTTAACCTCCAACTGTCCCCTGGATACTGGTGTGTGCCACCATCTCCACTTCATGTGGTTCTGGGGATGGAACCCAGGGCCTTGTGCACACTAGGCAAACACTCGGTTGACTCAGCTACATCCTCCATCGCTTCTTTTATTAATTCTACTCTTATCTCTGAGACTGAGACTATCAACAGCAGTTTTTTTTTTTTTTTTTTTTTTTGGTTTTTCGAGACAGGGTTTCTCTGTGTAGCTTTGCGCCTTTCCTGGGACTCACTTGGTAGCCCAGGCTGGCCTCGAACTCACAGAGATCCTCCTGGCTCTGCCTCCCGAGTGCTGGGATTAAAGGCGTGCGCCACCACCGCCCGGCTCAACAGCAGTTTTTATGAGGATTCTTTGATAAAATGGCCCTCTTAGAGATAAGAATAGATTAAAAGTACCCAGGTCTTTGATTAACTGTGGTTCTTTTTTGTCATAAAAGTGTTCATGGCTGAAATCTTTATACAGTGTTTAGACAAAGCCATGCACTCATGAGGTGGTTGAAAACAACATGAAACAGCCATTGGGCCAGACTGAACTTGGAGTGCAGAAAGACCATTAAGGATATACTTGGAAGAATGTCTTAGAATAGAAAATATAAGTTCCACTTTAAGAAATTTTTTTTAGCATAGATTGCTAAGAAGTCCTAAAAGACTCAAGGCAGAAGCATGACAGTCAGGGGGGTCAGTGGTTGGCTTGTCTGAATGCCGATCATATGTGCTGCATAAGGCTGAGTGGCGTGGTCCCTGTGCGTGGCACTCTGTGGTTTTGCAAGTGTGACCCTTGAAAACACCTGGTGGCCCCGGATGGAAAAGAAGCCACATGGTATTTTCTGATGGCTACTATTGTCCAGCTGTCTCTCCTGGCCACTGGCCAAGGCCCATTATGGCTGTACTGCCAGCCTCTGCCCCTCTTTCAACACGGCCCTTACATTGTAAGACAGTTGCCCATTGACTTGTCTAAATCTCCATTTAGGTTTGGGTTTTTTGAGGGCAGGATTTTCACAGGGCTTTGACTTATTTATTTGTGCATTTCTGGTGTCATTAGCGCATTGGAAACGCACCCTGTGAACTGTGTGTGCTCATACACTTGGATAGATGAGTGGACAGGTAGACAGATAATTTGGAAATTTTGTTGAGAAAAACATTTACATGTACACTTTAGGGAATGTAAGGGCACAGCTACGAAGTGATGGCATAAGAGAAGTCAGCACCCGAGCCAAGAAGACAGTGACTGTTTTGCGTGTAGTTTCAGGAGCTTTTACAGAACTCAAGAGTCCATTGCTAGGGGTCCCGATGCCACAGTGGAACTGTGGGACTGGTGGGGAAGCTGGAATCAATAACCAAGTAAATGTAGTGTAAAATACAGGTGAGTGATCTCATACGGATGCTCGTTTATCCCCCAGGGAGCCACTGTAGGCATTCAGCACACTGTGTTAACAGGTCTCTTGCCATGTCGTTAGGTCTTGTTTGGCTGTTACCTTGGAGAGAAACAAACCTCAACAGCGCGGAGAATGGTTGGACCCGGCATCAGAAGCAAGCTACGGCACCCAGAAAGTCAGAAGGCGCACTGCCGGGAGCAGCCGCCACCCCTAGGACCAGGAGGAGTGAGAAGGAAGTGCAGAGGCCCTGGGTTGAGGTCATGTCAGCCTTGAAGGACATGAAGAGCCTCCTATTTTCCTCACTGTGGGACGTGTTTCTTGTACGCTTGCTGATGGGGGTAGCTGTCATGCTGTACTACAGTAATTACGTCTTGGCCCTGGAGGAGCGTTTCGGGGTCCGGCCCAAGACCACGGGCTACCTCATCAGCTACACCAGCGCCCTGGGTGCCCTGGCTGGCTTCGCCGTGGGGCCCATTCTACGGCTGTACAAGCACAACTCCCACACGGTCCTGCTGCACTCCAGCGCGCTCACCTGCCTGCTGCTGCTGCTCTACTCCACGGCCACCACCATGGATGTGGTGGTCTTCTCCTCGACACTTCTGTCCTTCTCCACCACCATCGGGAGAACCTGCATCACCGACCTCCAGCTGAGGGCCGGTGGGGCCCAGGCCAGTGGCACTGTCATAGGCGTGGGCCAGTCTGTGACGGCCGTGGGCCGTATCATTGCCCCTCTCCTCTCAGGAGTAGCCCAGGAGATCAGTCCCTGTGGACCCCCAAGCCTGGGTGCTGCCTTAGCCCTGGTGGCTATTTTAATCATGTCACTAAACAAACCTCGTTCAGGTAGTTATGTATTGTAGTCTTGGGGACCCAGCCCCAGGCTGCAGGCAGGGCTCAAAAGAGAAAGCCACAGCATTGCGTAACTAGACTTTTTCTGAGAGGAGAAGAAAAATACACACACACACACACACACACACACACACACCTGTTTTCTTGGTGGTTACTTTTCTTTATTCTCATGCTGCTCCTCCCATGCTGGTACACTCATATTCTGTCTTGTTGCTCCTTGTATTACTACATTGCTCCATCTTACCATGTCTTTTTACAGTTTACATATCCCAACCAATTATCTCAGGCCGTGTAAGAATCATAAGGTCACATTTCAAAGGTAAAGATTGTAGTAATTTCTAATTTGCCAGGAACACCTGCAGCCCTCATTTGGGGCTATAGAGTCAAATTATTTTCTCCAGCCTTGACAAGTCAGAATGTATTTTCACAAATTGAGGTCAGGAAATGGGTGCAAGGACTCGACCATTTTCCAGCTAGCAATAATTGGGCTGTCTTTGTATTTACAACCTAGCCAGATAGTACAGCTGTGTGTCCTTGCTGAACAAAATTGGAAATGTTTATCTAAAAGACCATTAACAAGGTACCTGGTCTAATCTAAAGCTCCTTTGAAGCTTTGTTTCACCTAATGATATACAAGAAAACTGTAACTGCAATTCTCAGCATAAAGATCGACAGAATTTGAGCCAGCCTGGCTCCTGGATTCAAATGTTATTCTAAATCATAAATCTGAGCTGTGATTTAAAGCAGTTTCTTAAGTGTGACTCACAAGCCTCGTGTAGTAGTAGGCCTAGCTATGAAATATTATTTTCATTCATCAAAATTATAAGGCTTAAGGAATGATCACTTTCTTGACAATCCACAGATCACAATGCCCCCATTATATTGAGATGTAATCATAAGATAAACACACTACAGTACAAGTAGTGGGGGACTCCCCACACCATATACAGTATATCGTATACCAAAGGTACAACAGAAGCAAAAGCTGTTTCATAGTCTGGAGCCTCATGGCCTTGCCTAAAATGAGATTGACCCATCAGAGATTTTTCTCTTGGTGGACTGGCACCTGAACTTCAGCTGCCGCCTGCTGTACTTCTGACATGGCCACCAGCAGGGATGGGAGTAAGAAACTAAAAGGGGAGTAGAATGGATTGGGACCACTTGGAGAAGCAGAGTTAGAACTGGGCAAATCGGGGACAAAGACTCGTCAGAAGGGCATTTCAGAGAGGTTGTATCATTTCCAGATGGCCATGGCCAGTCCTCACCTGTACAGGGATGCCAGCCAGACCACCAGAAGTCAGCTGCAGATAGGAAAGCTTAGATTGAGCACAGCTCTGCCAGGGGACCATATCCAAAGCTTACTCCGATGACTTCTCTTCCCACCTGGGCCAGTAAAGTTAACATTTACTACCAGGGAAAGGCAGCACACTACAAAGAGGTGCCAGTGGTGGGAGAGCAACTTGGTATGTGGAAGGATGGAAGACCCATATGTAAGGAGCAGTGTCCCATTGAAAAATGGGTGCTATGTCACATGCTGGTCACCCCTATGGAGGGCAGGTTTTCTGTTAAACCCAGAAGCCAAAAGTAGCTTCTCTGTCAAAATCCCAGAGACTGGAGTAGCTGCTTTACTTAAACCAACCTGTTGCGTTCTCCACCAGTAAACAACTAGATGCTGAGCTTACCTCCCAGACACAGATGGACAGGCCTTGCAAAGCCAAATCTGGGTTTTTAGGCACCAGTGGCCATATTTCATAGAGGGGAAGGAGCACTGTTAAATGTACTAGTTTTTATTAAAGTAAAAGCGAGAGACTACAGTTTTTAATAGCTAACTGAACATGTCCCCTGAACTTACTGCTTACAACTGTGGTATACCATCTTTCACACCACTCAGAAGTCAGTCTGCACTAGAAGCAGCTTTCTGGGAGGCCTTCTCTACTCTCTGGGACTAAATCACTTTGGACTTTGGGAAGATCTGTGATCTCAGAAGCTGGGCCTCTGAGGAATTGTGTTATTCTGGTGTTAATGTGCTGATAGTAAAGGGAAAACATGGGAACATTCTATACATAGAAAGGGTCAGGGCCATCCCGGGCTGCAGAGAGACAGGCTGTACTGGGGCTTTTGAAAGTTATTTGCTTTATTTCATTTTACTTTGGTGCGTTGGGAGTGTGGATGTGTCCTTCTCTGTAACTTTAAGCCATCACTCCACCAGTACCCAGGAGTGGCCCAGAAGGTGGCTTCGCAGACTCACGTGGACCAACCTTTTGACCACTGGGATTACACTGATTGTTTAGGAATATTGCTTAGGGGCCACTCTCTCACAAACAGCCCAAATTCACATTCCTTTTCATCCTCTTGATTATTCCACTAGTATATGTTTTCACCCTAACATAACATGTAATTGTGAGTGACATGTTAATGCACTAGTATTTCATAACTAATGTTTACTATTTATAAGTCATAAAAAGGTGTTTCCGTAGTTTTAGAAGTTGTAGGTGGGATAAACTCAAATATTTATGACAATTGAAAGTACTTTTTATCTTTTTCTCTTTGGCTACAAAAAGAAAAGTTCTCTTTTAAAGTGTTTCCACTGTGAATTAAACACAGGAGCTAAGGACTCTTAAGAGACCAAAGCATGGCGTGAATGGCCATGCCCTCATGCAGCATCTAAATGTCATGGAGACTAGGCTCAGAAGGACAATAAATGAACGATTACCATGATGTAATGAAGTAAGGTTTCAGAAGCGTTTCTCCAAAGACTGTTGGCACATTCAGAGACGGTCAGTTTTTCTTACAAATGCTTATGGTAGCCATAGCACTTAAAACCATAGCACTTTATTTTTTAAGTCAAACCTATGAAATTAATGAGGCTTTAAAATTAATAAGACACCTGGAGATTCTGGAAACCAGAATAACCAATATCTAGAGAAACACTGTTATCCTGTATTAGCGACTTTAGTGATTAGTTAATCTGATGGTTGTTTTTTTGTTTGTTTTGTCTCCTTTGGTAAATGTTTTCTCACATTTCATCTTGTCTGGTGTCTTGTTCAAAGTGTGGTCCATAGACCACCATGTCCTGGGATGTGTACATGCTCCAGCCCCAGCACATTCCTGCTAGGGACCACTTTGAGGAGCTGTCTAGCTGATCTGTTCACACAGAAAGCTTTGACAGCCACTGGGCTGGTGAGTGGGATTTATATGTTTTATAGGATAAAATCTCAGGGAAATTAAATTTTCTCAGTTAATGTGTGTGTGTCGTGTTGTTTAAATTCTCTTGCATGTCATCCATAATCTTGTCTAAAATAGTAGGTTGTGCCACATGCACTTGTTCCTGTATAAGTGAAAAATACCTTCATGTAGTTTTTAACTTGGAGCTGCATGGAAATTTGCTTTAGAGATCTGGACTGTTTATGAAGGGGAGCTTACCCACCTACCCCCAACATGCCAGGCACAAGTGGATGCTGTGCAATAGGGCTCTCTCTTGTGGAACTCTGTATTTCAGAAGGCATAGCTTTCCCACAGAGCATAAGGTGCCCAGCTCAGGTCAGAGGATGAGAAAAAGATGGGAACCACGAAGGCATATTGAAAGGCTCAGTCATGAACTGAGTGACCTGGACACTGACCTTCTTCCTGAAGCCCACCAAAGGGGAAAAGATAATGCTGGTTCTCTACCTGGCTGCATGTCTTGACCCCCGAGGTCCAGACACTTAACACACTTAGGATGGAGAATCACTGGATAGAATTGAAAGCATGGTGGGGAGCTCACGTGCCATGCCCAGCAGCTTAGTTTTGTAGGTGATGTGGACCACTGCTCCCAAACACAGATTTTAGTAAGATCCTCTAACTGCGGTGGGAGACACATAGATGCTGGGAGAGTAGTATGGACACTGGAACGGTGATCCACATGAGCCAGGAGGGACAAATGGATGCATGGATATTGGGAGGCCAAGAAGAGAAGAAGCCTGTGCCGGACAGTTTTATGTCAACTTGACACAAGCCAGAGTCACTGGGAAAGGGGAATTGCCTCCATAAGATCAGTAGGCAAGCCTGGAGAGTGTTTTCCTAATTAGGGACTCGTGTGGGAGGGTTCAGGCCATTGTGAGTGGTGCCATCCTTGGGCTAGTGTTCTTGGATGTTATAAGAGTAGGCTGAGCAAGCCATGGGGTGCAAACCATAGGCACAAGCCAGTAATCAGTATTCCTCCATGGCCTCTGCATCAACTGCTTCCTCCAGGTTCCTGCATTGTTTGAGTTCCTGTCCTGACTTCCTTCGGTGATGAACAGTGGTGTTGAAGTGCAAACTCAATAAACACTTTCCTCCTCAATTTGCTTTCCATCATGGTGTTTCATCAATAAAAACCAGAACAAAGGCACACAGAAGAATGATAGAAGATGAAAATTCTTGATGGCAATAATGGAAAAATGGTATTTTTATCAGTTGACTTAAACTATTATATCTTGATAAATAAAAATCCTTCAGTGCATGAAGAAAATGGATACAATTAGAATGAAAGGTGGCAATTGGGAACATGGGCAAGGGTAACCTTTCTTCAGGCTTATCTAGGACTCACTGCTAAGTGCCCTTGCACCCACCAGCCAAATGTTCATTCTAAGATCCCAAAGGCAGTGTCAAACCTCACAGAGCCTGTTTTTTCCTAAACAGATACCAATTTAACTTTTCCCGTCTTAACCACTCTAACGTTTCCAGTTTGAGGTACTGGAGCAAATGTAGCACAAACTTCTTTATCTTAGTACACAGTTTCACCAACAAGTTTATTCTTTTGTCCCAAGCTGTAAGCTTACAGCAAGCACTTTATAGCTTCACTTTGGCAGATCTGAACTGCATTCTCAGTGCAGTGGGGCCAAGAAGAACACAGGCAATGCATTGTCAGCACAGTTGACATAATAACCAAGATGGCTGCTAAGTCCCTAATGTATGGGTAGCACACAGGGAAACTATGGAGACAAGGCACAGAGTGACATCATACAAGTTGTACACCACTCTTCTCACAATGATATGCATTGCAAACTCATATATTGTTTATTTCTAGAATTTTCGTGTAATGCTTTCTGGATCTTGGCCACAAAGAACTGAAACTGTACGAAGTGATATATAAGTCATATAAGGAGAGAATTACTATACCCCATTCTGAATTGTTGAGGTTTGAGGCCATTTATTGTTTGGTGAAATAGCTTACCTAACTAAATCTGTCCCAAACTTGTTGAAATAAAAATTGTGTGGAATGCCCAGGATAAACCTGATGTTGCCTGCGTCCTGTTGTGACTTTGCCACCACCATTAGCATTTTATTCCTAGAGCCGTTTGTTCCTTGAGGCTGAGGTCCTGGTCTCTGCTTTAGAAACAATTTAGGTAGTGCCAGTCAGTAACATCACTGACAAGGGTGAGTGTTCTTGAGTCACTGTCAAAGTACCTTTACTAGACCATCTCTTTGGAATGAATAGCATGCTCAGGATGCCAAGTGGTAACTGTATTGAAAGTACCTTCCTAGCTGAGCACAAAGTCTTAGTGATGCCCTGGAGTAAAGGAAGAAGCAGCCATGGCAGCAAGATAATCACATGGTATATTAATTCACATGTCTGATGCTATGCATTGATGAAACCCTAAAATTTGGTGGGCTCATAAGTAACTTCATAATCTCTTTAAATCATTTAGTGAGACAATTATTGGCATTGAACTGGAAGAAGGCAATATTTCATATTCAGGTGTTATCTTTGAATCCTTTAAAAGGATCTTCCTAAACATAAAATTTAGGAATCCAGGATGATTCCTATAATGAGACATTTAAGATGGTTGTTTGGTTCAAATGTAATTTGAAGTTTTTAGTATTCTAAATTCTTCTCTTTCAAGAACTACAGCCATCATGAGCTGCCAATACAAACAAGAGTCAAACTACCATGTTTATAGATGGAGTTTCTAGGAATGTTTGATGTCCTGTGAAATCATTTGCTCCAAACATGGTTGATTAAATGATTGCATTTTAATATTCAAACATTGTTAAGACCTTTTCCCATCAAAACAGTGAAAATTTTCCTTTAACAGTGTACCTGGACAAAAGATCTGTTTGGCAAACTGTTGATCATATCTAGATATAAAGACCATGTTTCTTCTAAGTTAAAAATCATGCTTGTTAATCATGGCTCATACAACAGGAGCCACCTCAATGTTTGAATATTTGATTCATAAGTCACCACCACTGTGTCTGTCATAGGGCATCCCACTTTGTCCCCTGTCCCCATGGCATCTCTACACATCTCTCAACTGCAGTGGAAGGCTGACAAAACCCATGACGCCTCTGTGGTGTACTGAAAGATCTTAATGGGTTCTTAACCTGTGAAGATGACACATGCTAAGAACCTTGAAAATGAGATAAGCCATTCAATGTAGACGTGTTAATAACACATCCATAAATACCCCTTCCCTGAGCATAAAGGTAAAACTGTCCAGAAACTTACAAACCATTAAAAAATTTATTTGGCAAATTGCAGAAACTAGAGGGGGAAAATTTGAAAGAATAATGTACCAGTCCAACATGAAATAATTTTCCAAAAAAAAAAACTATAAACAGATGCAACCTGGTAATGGTAAAGCCAAAGTAAGCACAGGCAAGACAAAAGAGACTAAACAGTGGTTCTCAACCTTCCTGATGCTTCGCGACCCTTTAATGCAGTTCCTCATGTTGTTGTGACTCCCCACCCCCAACCATAAAGTTTATTTCACTGCTACTTCGGAACTGTAATTTTGCTATTGTTATGAATCATAACGTAAACATCTGATAAGCCGGATAGTTGATATGCAAGCCCTGTGTGAAAGGGTTCTTCGACCTCCAAAGGGGTCGCAGCCCACATGTTGAGAACCACTGGCCTGGATGACGGGAGAGCAGGTGAAAGCACAGAAGTAAGGTTTCCAAAGCAATGGCCTCCTTGAACAAAGCAGACCTGAGGAGTTTCTCTGGGACTCTATGTGTACTCAAACAGGAGGGTACTTTAAGGTGGGATGCATTCGAGTTCATGCTCAATGATGGTCATACTGTAAGAAAGTAGACACAGTTTGGGATGTAGCTAGCACAGTCCCTGGAGCACATATGTGAAGTGTTAAAATGATGGGCAGGACTGGTTCCAGGTGTGCTAAGCTTGCACATAAACACAAAGTTTCAGCTGAAAATAGGAAAGGACACTTGGAAGCTGCACTAATGTGTGTTTATCTGCTTGGCAGCTAACACGACTACCCACATGGATGTTTCTTTTACATATCTCTGCAGTGGCTGACCCTTCTCCAGGAAAGTCAGCTCAGCGTAGCGTAGATGACATGTATACTATCATGTTTTATTATATACATGTATAAAATCCTCAACAAATAAAACAAGGATGGTAAAACAAGAAGTAGATAAAACAAAAGCCCAAGGCACCAGTTTGGATCATAAGCTTCCCTTTTCAGCAAGATGGGGGCTGTGTACCACCCACCTCTCATATCTCAATGCCTGAAGTTTCTGCCTTCCCAGTTCCAACCCACTTGCTATGGAAGATGTAATGAAAAAAAAACAGACTTGTTTATTCTGTCATTTCCCCCTAAGCACTGCAGGGTACTACTGAAGGAGTATGTGCAGTTGAAGTATTATAGGTCATCTCAAGATGAATAAGCATGGAGGACATGCTTGGGTTATATGTAAACACTGCAATATTTTATATAAGGGACTTGAGCCTCTGCAGATTTCCATATCCTCCAGGGGTCCCTGAGTCCATTCTTTAATGGCATTTAGGGCTCAGCAGCTAGTATCATCAGTCACTTCATCTGGACAAAGCCATATTTTTAATCATCCTTTAAAAATAAAGTCTGATGTGCCCTTTGAACTGGCACTGGTGCTACTGTTCTTACAATTGCTGGTGAAATGGCAGTTTTAACCCAAACAAATGCAAAATGTGCTAAGGCAACTTCTTGACTACACTTTTTACATAAATAAACACCCTCACTACCCATAAAAGAATGAACTTCATCTCAGATGTTTGGAGACAAGTACACAGAGTTTCTAAAGTGTTGGATTTGGGTGCCAAGTTTTCTTCACTTGCTGACCACCAGAGAGCTTCAAGACCTGGATTTCATGTCTAGGCAGTTCAAATACAGTTTGTTACAAAGATCAGGAGAACTCTCAAAATTCTCCAGGCCCTAGGGAACTTTGACCGGGTCAGGTGATGTTTGGACAAAGGAAGTCATTTACTAAGGACGGAGGCTCTTCCTACACTTCCGGAATTTTGAATTGTTAGTGCACTTGAAGAGTTACATTTCTTGGTCTTTGTTTTTGTTTATTTGTTTGTTTTGAGACAGGGTTTCTCTGTGTAACTGCTTAGCTGTCCTGGAACTTGCTTGGTAAACCAGATTGGCATCAATCTCGCAGAGATCCACCTGTCTCTGCCTCCCGAGTGCTGGGATTGAAAGTGTGCATCACCACCGCCCAGCAAGTTTCATTTCTTTACTACCCTTTTCTGTGGTGAGTGGAATCAGATAGTTATCAAAAGAAGAAAATACAGAGGAAAGGCTAGCATAAAATTTATTTTATTGACTTTGTCATCGAACAAATTTTAACTGATAATAATTATGATAAAACTACCTAGGTGTTCCTTCTGAGATTTACACAATGTCACTCAAATGTCTTATGTGATATTTTCCTTAGTGAAAGCTGAATTGGGTCTGACTATTTAGCCTGAGGTGTCATAACATGCTATTTCATGTTGCTTCTTTCAGTTTCAGAAAGGTATTGTTCTTTGTAATGTTTATTAATATAGAAAACCAGTAAAATGATTTGAAGGATATTTTCAGCTCCCACCTTCCTTTCCAGAAGTCATTAATTACCATCACGATGCACAGTGACTATGTATTTTTGAAAATAAACATCATAACATTTTTTGAGTTCTATTTCTATAGTAAAACCTATGAAAACTTAAATTTCTTCTCAGAAGGAATACATGGTTTATAAAAATACAGTCCTTTAAAATAGAGATTTTTTTTTCTTTTTTTGGCACAAAGTTCTAAGCATGTAGTTTTCCGATTGTGTTTTACACAGCTTTCCATGGCCCCCGTCTGGGATAGCTGGGGAAGGATGGTGCTGACTTCCCATCTCACATGATGGTCTAGCCGTCTCTCGACAGAAACTCAAGAAGAGCCACCTTGATGAGGGTGGAGAAGGGGCGGCAGAACCATTCTGTCTTGCTTATGCATGTCCTCCCCTTCTGTCCTGGCTAACTTGTGTTGTCAACTTGACATGGCCTAGAGTCACCGGGGAAGAAGGAATCTCAATTGAAGAATTGCCTTTATCAGACTGGCCTGTGGCCGGCCACGTCTGAAAAGATTGTCATTGTTGATGAGTGTTGTGGGAGGACCCAGCCCACTGTGACTCACACCACCTCTAAGGTGGGCCTTGCCCTGTGTGAGGAAGTGACCTAAGCGTGGACCTGAAAGCAAGCCTGTAACTTTCCTCCATAGGTTCTGCTTCGGTTCTCATCCAGACGTCCCTCAGGGATGGACTGCGACATGGAAGTATAAGATGAAAATAACTACTTTCCTCCTCTAAGTTGCTTTTGGTCAGAATGTTTTTGTCACAGTAATAGAAAAGCAAAGGAGGAACCCCTTCCAAATGACTTTGTATCCTTTGCTGTGGCCAAAAGGACTCAGTAAAAACAACAGTAGTGGCTTCATTCAAAATGTAAATCCAGGAAAGCGTTAAAGGATAATTATTCAGAAAAGAAATGACAAGTCAATAAATCTACAGCTTAAAAAACATTGATTTAAATATGAATCTTTAATGATTGTGTCCCACTGTTTCTCTCTGCCATACTCCTAAAAAGTACTCCAGAGAATAGAATCTGATTTTTAATGACAAATTTAAGTCACTACATCGTCGAAAGGTTAAGAGGTAACAAATTATAGACTAGTGCAAAAAGTAGGATTTCTCTCCAAAAAGTGCTTCCTCATCAAAAGTCAAAACCTGATGACTCACCATTTCCTTCAGCGTTGGAAGACGGCTTGTGAAAGTTTTCACCCTTCCCAGCTCAGAGCTCTGTGTGTACTACAGGACAGTTGTATTACAGCCGGTGGCCATGGGTGCATATAAAAGGAACCACCCCTGTTGTTCTCCCAGTATCATACAATATCAAACCCACTTGGTCAGTAATTGCTGCCCTGTCTCCCCACTGGCCACAAGAGGTCCTCACAGGTGGGACATCTCAGAAGCTGCCACCAAGTCTATGAACACTAATGAAATGATTTGGCTCAAGCAAATCTTTCCTTCTGTACCTGGGGGGGAAGAGGAGGTGGGGATTATACATTACTCCAAAGCCATGGTAAACACAGGAACAGGTTAAGAGCCGTCTGACCTTCATTGTTTCAAAGTTGTTAACGCGGACTTCCAACCTACACCCTGAAAGCTACGCTGTTTCATCTGCCTACACATTTCAACCAGTGCCCTGCTGCTACACACCAAGGTCTCTGCTGTGAGCAATCTTGTCCTTCACCGAGTGGGTCCATCAGCTCAGGATGGAACAGGTGGGAGCTGGAACTTAGGACCCACCTCTAGGAGCTGCTCTTCACCCCCTGGGAAAGATGTTCTCACCACTTTTAGCGCTGTCCCCTTAAAACACGGTCACTACAGATAAACACATTTTTTTCATAAATAAAAACTGAGGCATATTTGTAATATATTAAAATTTTCACCAACAAAGGTGTGTTAAAATCTTCAAGTTCTGTCATTCAAGTTCAATAAAGGCACACATATATATATATTTTTTTTCCTTCAGGCCTGCAAAGAATACATTTCCTGGCCAAAAAGTCGCAAAAGTCATTTTGTGGGACTTCCTTTGACTTTCCTCTTCTTGGGATAGGTTAAGTGCTGCTCCCGTGAACCAGTAGCTTGACTCTACCACCCAAAGGATGTTTCTAGATAGATGGTTTTACATGGATTCCACAGCTGGTCAGGTTTTTGAGTAACAAGCCACAGCCACGCTAGCTCATTCACCCCAAGCCTGCTTTGGCTTTTTCTCTCATGGCTTCTCATTGCCCAAGCGGCCTTTCCTGTTCCCGGGTTCGGAGGCCCGTCGCACCAGCCTCGGTGGGGGTTTGGGTGGAACGTCTTCAGTTAGACTGTCTTCCCTGCCTCGGCTGAACTGTTGGTCTTTGGAGAGCAGGGGCTGCCTCAGTACCCCTGGTGTCTGGGTGCCCCCCTCTTTACTGCGGGGTGCCGGAGGGGTGCTGGGTTGCACTCGTACAGAACCCGCGTCCACCTCGTTCTTCCACTCCATTTTGTAGGCCTGGGAGGCTTTCTTGGAGAACTGATCTGGCAAAAAGCGCCTGGCCCGAGGCTGCAAATTGAGCACGGTGGTCCCGGCATCTGTATCCGAGTCGCTGCTATTGCCATCTGTCACAGAACAAGAAGAGCAGTGTGGGCAAGCAGAGCATCACCGAGATAGCCCAAGTCCCAGTTAAACCCCAGTGAGTCCTACAACCCCTCCTGGGGGGTCTGGGGAAGAAGGAAGCCAGAAGGCTCACTTCCCTCCCCCCCAAGACAGGGTTTCTCTGTGTAGCTTTGGAGCCTGTCCTGGAACTCACTCTGTAGCCCAGGCTGGCCTTGAACTCACAGAGATCCGCCTAGCTCTGCCTCCCGAGTGCTGGGATTAAAGGCGTGCGCCACCACCGCCCGGCCAGAAGGCTCACTATTTTTTTTTTAATTTTTTTTTTTTTTTTTTCGGTTTTTCGAGACAGGGTTTCTCTATGTAGCTTTGTGCCTTTCCTGGAACTCACTTGGTAGCCCAGGCTGGCCTCGAACTCAGAGATCTGCCTGGCTCTGCCTCCCGAGGGCTGGGATCAAAGGCGTGCACACTCTTAACACCCGCTGAGTGACCTTGAACATCTGTGTCACAAGAATGTGCCCACGCTCATTTTTAAGCACTTAACTTTAATTGCTAAATGCATGCTCCCACTGACTCCATCTCATCCTCCTACTTTTACAATGAGGTTAAAGGTCTAACAGATAATAGCAAGTAAGAAGTGGGGCTGGAATTCAATCTCAGAAGCTCTGGCTCTGCTCTCAGCTGCACCCAGGATCCCCGGCAAGTGGGCTCAGCCCCGCCTCTGACACTGGCAAGCAAACTAAGAAGTTTCTGCTATTTAGATACGTCCCTTCTTCTGGAATTTCACCTGCAGCCTCACTTTGCTTCTGACTTGCTTTACCGGCCCACAGAAGGACCAAAGCATCAATGTAAACTTCCTAAGCAAAAGGAAGAAGTGTGATTAGACCTTAGAGCCAGGTCTGGGTGCTGGAGTTCATGGGAGGGTCACTGATGGGACCCATCCCTTGCCTACTAGCTGGCATGATTAGAATGGAATGTTTCTGCCGGCATGTAGTGGTAACAAGACTGACAGTTACAAATAGTTACTATCCTGCCTTCCATTTTCATGGCTTCTAGTTTCTGACTCCCTCCATTGCCACAAGCAACCTTTAAATTGTTCCCATCTTGGTGAATTCCATAAACAAACAAGGGAGGAAGCAAAGGAGTCTAAATGGTTACATCGCATATTTAATAAAACCGGATCCTAATGTAGTTCTGGAATTTACAGAAAAGAGCTTGTGTGTGTACATGAAGATTACCATCAAACAGAGAAATACCATCTATGGTTGAGTCTATGAAAATTCATTAGAATTTCTGTACAAATGTAAATGCTTATACATCTTCAGATTTATAACTTTGCATTTACAGCTTAGTAAGTCCATAGTCAAAGGATTTGCTTTTGCTATACTTAAAGGATCATTGTGATAAACAAGTGACTGCATTATTTATAATACGGATAGAGATCCATTAAACAAGGTCACAATGCTAATAAAAGGGAGCCTCTTGCTACTTGAGATTCACAATGATTGAGTTCTTCTGTAATGAAGAAAACCAAACTCAGCATTAGCAAACAGACTGAAAAGCATTTCTGCTCCAGACAGAAGCATTACCTTCAGTTGAAATCCTTTTCTTCTTCTTCTGGAGTGTCTCTGGAAGCTTTGTATTTTTAGGCAAGGATAAATACCGGGAGGTTGAAGTGGAAGCCTGTTAAAGAAATGGAAAACGTTATTCAGATGACACAAATGCCACTTACTGTGTACTAGAAACTAAACTTGGTGACAAAACTAGACTTTTAAAATATAATTTTCATCCTTCATTCCAAAGTTACTTTTCTAGATACTGTAACCATTGTGCTTCCAACAACCAAATGCCTTCCAAACCCAATGCAGGTCAATAGAAAGGGAGGAAAATAAATGGGGCATTAGGAAGGTGTGGAAGCCACTGGTTCTTAAAGGAAATGGACATCCTTGTCCATAGGGGTTATTCATAAGGAAGATGTGGAATATCTGAGGAAGAACATACATTAAAATGTGGTAATTTAAGTTTCACTTATTTCAATTAATCTTAAAATGGCAGAATAACACATTGTTATGAAATCAAGTTACTAAGATTCTGAACATCTGTCTTTAGATTCTGGAAGTGGTTTTTAATGGTTGCTGCTGCATATCACACATAGAACAGTCTTCTGTTCGAATACTTCTGGTGATCCAATACAGAACTTTATTGAAAATAAAAGCCTGCCATGCTATATCAGTCACTGACTCTGTCCTGTCCATGATTTACCTCATCTGTTGAGAAGTCCCTGCCCAGCTAGACTGTGGAGCAAATTGCACTGTGAACGCTCACATCCCCTGGCACTCTGGGCTTCCTGTAGTTTTCCAGAGAAGGTGAGACTTGCCTGCCATCAGCAGTTTGTTCCCTAGTACCTATTCTTGGAAGGCTCAAATGTTGTCATGGGCCACATGACTATCAAAGGCCAACGGAATGTGCAGCAGTGTTCTCTGGAGCTTGTCACCTAGCAACAGCACAGGTCTCGTCGTCGTCTATACACACGTGATGTTCACACCACAAAAATCACTCAACAGCACATCCTCAGAATGTATCTCAGTGGTCTACACATGTCACTGTATCACTACCCATTCATAGAAACTGGGTCCAGCCATTCTGATTAAAACTGTGTTTTGATTGTGTCAGCCAACTTCCTTCTTTGGTTTTTAAAACATGTTTTTTTTTCCCTCCAAAGCACTTACTGCATTCAAGTATAACATAATGTATATTTGATTGGTTTTCTTTCTCCACTAGCATAAGAATCTTAAGCATAGGAATCTATACATTTTACTCTCCAGTGAATTCCATGTGTCTAAAACTGGCAAGAATATAAAATAAGTAGAATAATGTAGGCCTACAGACCCTGCACATTGGAGGTAGAGCCAGGAGGACCAGGAGTTCAAAAACATCCTTGGCTATATAGTGAGTTCAAGTCCAGCCTGGGTTATGTAAGATTTTGAGTACATGAAACAAAAACAAAAGAAATAATATAAAAAGAATTAACTATTGTTTTTTTCTTAAGATATGTCTCACACTATTGCCTAGGCTGGCCTCCAGCAGCTCTGCTTCAGTTTTTCAAGTAGTTGTGGCTATAGGATCGCGACTCTGCACATGGCACAATGACTTTCTTAGCTATTCCACCCTAGGACGTCTGGGAATTGGCCTTCAGCGGTCATTCAAAGAGCAGAGCCAAAGGTCCTTCCTGTCAGCTGGTCAGGGGAACAGCTGAGGGCTCTGCCCTTGGAGTCCGTGTGCTTCTGAAGGCGACAGTTACCCTGCGCTCCCGATTCAAGCTGTTGTCCTTCCTGAGGCTCTCCCGAAGGCTGTGCCGTCTGCGGATCAGGATCTCCTTGGCTTGTCTCTCGCTTGTGTCCGCTGTCAGGTTGTGTCTGTTATACGACAAGGTCTGAAATGACAAGGTACACAGGGCATTTTTTCACCCAAACAATCCATCATGTCTCCTCAGCTTAAAACTTCACTTTTCTTTGAGTTTACATCTGTGAAGTCAGTTTCTCTGTGGGACAAAACCAAAATTAAAATCCAGAGTCTCAAAGTTTAACACTCGGCTTTTGAAAGATTTCATCCTTCTGCAAATTAGTGTGGTTTTTTTTCCTCTACTGCAAAGTGTGAGCTTTGTAAATTAGAAAAGTAATTTAATTCGTGAACACCTTGTCTGCTTTCTATACATCCAGCCATGATTAATAGTAAAACAAAAATCATTTTCAAACACAATCTCTACTGAGTAGAGAGATTGCTGACAAAATGAGTCACCCTGACACTTGGTGGCACCACATCCTCAGACTAATATCAGGGCTGTCATTAGGAGATGTCCTGTCACCACCAGCAACTATCACCTCTAAATGAGGGCTACCCAGATCATACCACATGCAGCATAATTAGTACTTAAGTTCATTTCCTGACGGAACTGGCATGGATGTCTTGGAAATATCTCATGTCCCGAAATGTACTAGGTCCTGCAGGCCAATGAAAAGGTGACACAGTGTAGCTTCTACTTCTGTCTCCAGAAGTTTCCTATCTAGCTAGACATCTGAGTCTAATAAAGCCATGAAAGCAAACGCTCATTTGGCAGCACTGCATAAACCCCATGTGTTATCTGATCTAGAATAGGGCTGGGATGGTATGATGATTCTTGGCAAACACTGAAATATGGGAGGCTGTGGGCCAGCTAGCAGGAAGCAGAGGCTGGCTCCAAGCATAGAGAGATAGTACACACTACCCAGGCCATGGCCTGAGCACAGAATCTGTTGTTCTATGAAAGTCTGAAGTGAGTGGATGGATTGAATGCAGGATAATGTTGGATAAAGTGGAGCTTGGTAGTAGTGGCCCCAAATTATCCTGGAAACAACTGTTGTTTTGTTTCATTTTAAACAGGAGGCTGCTGCCCTTCAAAGAGCTTTAGAGAAATGGGGTGGAATAAGGCTAACACGGATGAAATGGTGACAGCCTGATGCAATGCCTGCTGAGTCTACAGGGATAAACGCTGAAGAAATGAGGATGATCTCTGCCAAGCTGAGTGTGCCTTAGTTTCCTCATCTGTGAAATGGAGATAACAACCTAACACCTACCACCAGGAGGGACTAAAGGAGTCAAGAAAAACAGTGTGCTAAAGGACACTTGGAAAATGGCAAGACTCCAAAACATTAGCATATTATTAACATATAATGTGCATGTTATTAGAATAGGTGTTAACAATGGGAATACAGTGAAAGAAATGACTCAGGAGATATAAAGAAAGAGATTCTAGCACTTTATGAAAACAAAGTTGATACATTTACAATCTAAGCTATAAGACTTTTTAAGATTGTATTTTATTATCTCTCTCTGTGTGTGTGTGTGTGTGTGTGTGTGTGTGTGTGTGTGTGTGTGTGACTGTCTATGTGGGGGTATGTGCACATGTGTGCAGATGCCTCAGAGGCACTGGATCCCTCTGGAGCCGGAGTTACAGGTGATTGTGGGTCACCCTGCATGGGGGCTGGAAACAGAACTCAGGTCCTCTGGAAGAGCAGGGCACCCTCTTGACTGCTGAGCTATGACCCCAGCCCTACAAGTATTTTCAGATACAAAAACAGTCAGATCACTTCTTCATAATTGGCCAGCACATCACTCCTTATCTTTAAAACTTAAGGACCAGACAGAGCCCCCAGGCCTTTGATGCTTCAGCTGAGGTGTCTGGAAGAACTTAGAGAGTCTCCAGGACGGGGCCTGAGAGAACAAGAAAGATTGCCCAGTGTGGTGCTCACAGGAGCAGGTCATGTTATGGAGGTATCTATTTACAGTTCCCAGCTGGAAAGCATGTTTTCAGCCGAAATCAAGTAAGTATTTTGGTGCATAAATTTTTCCTACCCGTTGACGGATTTGATAGAGATTCCTTGATAGTATCTCTCTAATTTCGTCCATTTCACCTGGTGTGAGCTTCCTTATTTTTTCTTCACGGCAATCACTGTAAAAGTTTAAGAGGGGGAAAATATTTTAATCATTGAATTTCTTCTTTGGTGCTATAACATCATTACTTCACAGTAAGATTTTAGTTTAAAAAGAACAATTAGGAATTGCTCAATGTTTTCAAACATTCTAAATATTTTTAAAATACTCAGTTTTAGAATAATTAAGTTTCTGAAACTTATTTCCATGGTAAAATCATTCCTAATAAGTTTAACTGTGCATAAGTTTCCACAGAGTCTACTATTACATCATGCTCCCCACAAACCCACGGTCTGTGTCGTAGCCCAGGCTGGCCTGAAGCTCACCATCCTGAGACCTCAGCCCGGGTACACTGTGACTACAGGTGTGAGTTACCACAGCCAGCTTCTCGTGTGATTCGTTTTAAGAGAATGACTCACAGTGTTACCGATTCATTATTGCTAGCAGAAGGTAATGCAGAAGTGTCCATTCCAATAGAAACTTGGTTAGCTGTATTTAATTAAGTCCCATCACAAAGGCTTGTGGACTGAGTTCTTATGGAGTGACAACGCCAGCCTCTACAGTCTTTAACACTCCCCAGGTGTTCCCAGTGTGCAGCCAGAGCCGAGTCACTGCAGCTGGAGTCCATGTCTGTTTCCCCCAAGCCTAACTACACTACTGTGAATAGTTAATAAGGAAATAGCTGTATTCTGTGTATACTCACAGTAGCAAACCTAACACGCCTTGAAAGCCTTCCATGTGAAAGCAAGGCTGAGAGAATTTTAACTCACTTTCAACCAGTACTGAACTTCCCAAGGCTAATTTGACAACGGCATGGGACCCCTAAACATGACTGCAACTTTGGACTTGCCATTCTCATATAGCACAACATACAGCATAATGTAACATAAATATGACACACAGACTATCTACCCAGATCTGTCATCTAATCAAATCCCATTCCGCTCCGAGATCTTAAGTCACCACCCGAGGACTTACACCAACAATACTATTATTAATATTCTAATAATACTATTACTATCACAGGTTTCAAAACCATACCAGTGCCTCCTTATTGTTATTAGCTTCACTCTGCAAAGTGATACTCACTTAAGAGACGCAAACGAGGGGACGGTACTTATCATTCCAGTCTCCGCCATCTCAATGGCATGTTTTATCTCAAGCTTTTTATATAAGGACACAATGCTAGACTTGGGTTGGTTTTCCCGAATCAGGAGCTTCCGAAGGTATTTGTCATCAAATTTCTTAAACCTATAAATAAGTAAAGTCGGAATTTAAATTAATGAATGGAACTCATTGACTAAGAAAAGTACTCCTGAGTAAAAACATAGCAAAGTTAAACTGGTCTTACCATATGTTTATTTTTATATATACTTTCATGTGTACAGATATATGCATATATATATATATACAGTGTAACTAACAAGTATCCAAACTCCATGTGTTCAAACTGAACCAATCTTCCTAGCCCTCCCCCCGACCTCCACCAGGCCAAACTCTTCAATGTCCTGTGTAATCTTTCCCTTCTGTATTTCATGTTATGGGCTGAAGTGTCCCAGCCAAAGTCCCTAGGCTGAATTCCTAATTCCTAGTGCATCAGACCGAGACCGTATTTGGAGACATGCTCTTCACAAGCATGATTAAGTTGAGATGATGTCGTTAGGGTGGGCTCCGCTTAGTGTGACTGGCACACTGGTAAGAAGGGTGGACTTAGTCACAGACACACAGAGAGACCCGAGTGTGAAGAGTCACAGAGCACAGCCCTCTGCAAGCAAACACCAGCACCCCCTTCCCTTAGAGCCCTGGAGGTGAATGGACACTGTTAACACCCTGCTCCTAGACTTTATATTCTTCATAAAAGTGACGCAAGACATTTCTGTTGTTTAAACTACCTACTGCATACAAAGTTGTTATGACATCCCTGACTGAACTAGCATTCCATACCACTCAATGAGCAATCATTTTAAGTTCCACCATCAAATGGATGCATACAAAATTGTGATCGCTTCTCACCTCCTCTAGTGCCATTACTCTGGTCCCAGATGCCATTGTTTTTTTTTTTTTTATTTTTTTTTATTTTCCTGCACTCTGATACTGAATTGGGCACCTAACACATGTCCCCGCCCTACAGTGTATTAGCACAGAAACCAGACTCTCTAGTTGAAATGTCATCTGAGTAACAGCACGATGGTACACGCTCGAGGTGCTTGAGCGTGGCTCTGCCCTTCAGTTCAGTGTGGCTCTTTCTGTCTCTGACACTCATCATTTGTACTCTGAGGAGCTTTATAGTCATTGTCCCACCTACTAGGAATGTTTTCTTATATCGCCTTTATGTCTGTCTCTCAACAACATGCAGTAGTAACTATCTCAAAAGAACCTCCACAAGCCAGACCTCTGCCCCCTATGCTCCCAATGCAAGCTACTTCTATCTTGTTCTAGTTGGACACTCCTTTATACTCCATCTCCTCTCTCATTCCTTAGATGTATTTTTCAGCCCACTAGCTCTCATTTTGTGGCATGATGTGTAATGTTCTTATTCATCTTATAGCCTATCTCCTAGCAGTCAAATGTAAAGTAAGGATTACAGGGAGTTTTATATATATATATATTATATATATATATATATATATATATATATATATATATTATACAGTATTACTCCACCCCTGTATCACCAATGCTGAGAGCTAAGCCAGGCACAGTGTAAGCATGTGTGGTATTGTGGCCCCTGTGCCTTCCTGTATCCACATCTGCCAAAACCCAGCAATAGCTTTCTGCCGTGGCCTAGATGACCCCTGCCATTTTCCTAGTCACTGGGATCAATAATGTTACATTGTTTTGGTGAATAGCTTCCTACTGGCTTAATGATCAAAGAGGCTTACTACTGAAGCCTGGATCCTGTATGTCCATATCATCATAGCCACACACCATCATATCTATGAAGTGGTATGAACCAACGTGAATAGCATGTGGATGAAGCAGTTATTTTACCCCTACCATATGAGACAAGCTCTGGCAGAGTCAACTGACTACCATCCAACCCACAGCATCAAGAACAAGCCCAAGCCCAGCCCAGACTAGCCCCGCCCATTCTAGTCCAGCCCACTTGGAGCTTCTTGACTCACACAATTTAATAATAAATGACTGCTATTTTGATCCACTGGCTTTGGGGGACGGCTTGTTATGTAACACCACATGCCAGTATATGAGTAAAACAACATGCAATAAATGTTCCTTGAGAAAGAAAGAAGTATGTAGCGTTGATTCACCATCAACCCAAAGAAGTTTACTGGCACACCTGTGCCATGAATGAAACCAATGTTAACCAACCTTCTTGGCACTGGTCCTTTGTTCTAAATACTGGAGGGATCTGAATAATTAAAGCACTACCCTGAATACACCGTGCTAGTGACCCACTACTATATGAAAGCGGGGCCTACTCTTTCCGATGTTTATTTTGAATTTTGTGTTAGGCTCCCGGAGCCAGGATTCTCAACAGTAATACTGAGTCTCTAGCGCTTCTCATATGACTATTATTGTTTTAGATTTTTCCTGAAGATAAACAAACGGAAGAGCGAACAGGGATAGGAGAGGCAGCTGTTCTCTCCTGCACGGGGAGTGTGTGTTTTCTTATTGCTTTATGTCCCTCCCCAACCCTTTGCCAAGCTCCACATAGGTGTTCTCTTTCACATTGTGAGACTCCTGCTAGCTGGGCCTGAGCAATGTCTCCACTGTGTCACCTTTCATTCTGTTCTCAAGTGATCAGGTGCCCTAAGAGTTCTCTTCCAGGGTCAATGAGATTCTCTCACACCAGGGCTATGGAGGACGGGGAAAGATATCCAGCATGCTCGAACCATGGCTTCTTTCTGTACATCCCTTTGAGTAGTGTCCCTGGTTCTGTACACACCAAAGAGGTCATGTGCAGAAGTGATTTGAAAATGGTGTGTGTCCACACCAGTCTCCCATACCCACTTTCCTGGTGACTGTGCAGTATACATGACAATCAAGAAAATGTTTTGACGTTGGTGTGATAATGGAACATGGAAGTCTAAAATGCTTGTGGATTAATGAAGACTATTCATTCCTGGTAAAAAGTCATTTGGCAGTTGCCTCCAAACAGGAGCCAAATGTTTGCACCATTCTTATTAATGTTCACAGTCCGACTATGGCTTCCTTGGGAGGTCTGCCTGCAAGACATCCATGGACCTCAGACACTAGCTGCCTGAGACTCGGGACATGTGTACCTCCTCTGACTTTGACCTGAATTCCACTTCAAATCCACGTGATCGTGATCACAGCCTCACCCCCTCCCCCTTCTTGAGCTAGTTAGGATTTTTCATCAACTTGACACAAACTAGAGCTATCAAGGAAGAAGGAACCTCAACTGAGAATGTGCCTTTGTAAGATCCCCATTTTCTTGATTAGTGATTGACCTGGTAGAGACCAGTCAAGTGTGGGTTGGGCCACCCCTGGGCAGGTGGTCCTGGTGGTATTTAAAAAAGCGGGCTGAACTAGCCATGAAGAACAAGCCAGGAAGCAATGTTCCTCCATGGTCTCTGTTCCTGCCTTGAGTTCCTGCCCTGACTTCCCCCTTAGGGTCCACTGCAAGCTATAAGATGAAATAAACCCATTCCTCCACACATTGCTTCAGGTCCTGGTCTTTCTCGCAGTAATAGAGAGCCAAATAGGGCAGCACCTCTTTTTCCTAATCGTGCCCAGGAGCTGCTGACCTAGTGTGTGCTTACTTACATGTGTCTGCATTCTCCCTACTTGGATGCAGAAGGGTGGGAGAAATGTGAAACCTGATCTTTGCTTTTGAAAGGAAACATGCTAGTCTGCATGAGGCCTCTCACTCATCACGTTGAGAGGGTACTGATGGGAATCTATAGAAAGGAAAACGTGATTGGGTCAAAAGAAAGAAGGTAAAACAATGGGAAAAAAGGAGAAGAAAGTCTGTTTTATTGGTTTGGCACATAGAAGGGCCCAGCTATGTGAGGAAATTCCTAGGGTGTACAGCAGAGTTGGAGAGAGAAGAAGGCAGGCACAGTGGGCTGGCTTTAATCCCACAGTCAGAAAAAAAAAATGTATGTTTCACAAGAGCAATAGCAATTTGTTCCAAGTTTTACAGTGCAGGTTTAGTCTGCTTTATTACCTTGTGCTCCCAGGTGGTTAACTGGGTATCCTACCTGTACAAAAATATCTTTCCTTGATTTATGAAGTAAGGCTAAGCTCAAGGGACCTTCTACCATCCGTGAACATGAACAGTGCTGTAAGCTTTGTAATTGCTCTGGTACTAATGTCTTTGTAACTCACTGAATTCCTTAAGGATCTCACCCCTCCTTCCTCCCTTCCTCTTTCCTGTTTCTCCTCTCTCTCTCTCTCTCTCTCTCTCTCTCTCTCTCTCTCTCTCTCTCTTTCTCTCTCTCTCTCTCTCACACACACATCTGCTTATTATATGACTCTACTATATAATTTTACACATACAACTCTGTGACATATACATCTTATGTAGCTACATGTATGAGCAAATAGAACCATTCAACATTCTTCCGCTTTAAATACATAGATCAACAGACAACCAAGTTGATATCAATGAGCGAGTAGTAGTGTAAAATTTCTGTAAGCAAGTTAGGAAAGAAAAGCAAGAGGAAATATCTTAGTACAGTCTAGAACGTGTCCCTCTGGCCTCACATTCCAGCTTAAACTCTGCTCTGTCAGAAGTCGGCCCTAGCCAATGAGAGGTGCACAAATGCTCACAGATCGCTCTATAAGAAAAGGGGTCTGATGATAGCATTAGCCAGTTCCCAACACATGGTTGCTCCTGATAACCATCATGGATGGCACCAAATGTGTCCAGGGAAGAGGTGCCCACCATGCACTCCCATTAGCTGGTGAGGGGTGGATCGTAGGCCCCTTTTCAAATCGTTTCAAATGTAGCTGTCAGAATCCCTTCACTTCTTGATCTTGTCAGCCTGTCTGGTTGATTGTTCCCATCTCAATTTATAACAACGATGAAGACAGGTATTAAATTGTATCTGACCACCACACACAGCCTTTTTTTTTTAAGTAAATTCTCGTGTGTGTGTGTGTGTGTGTGTGTGTGTGTGTGTGTGTGTGTGTGTGTGTGTGTGCCTGAACTCATGAGTACTTTCTATAAATATAATCTTTCAGGTACATGAATCCCTCAATGTAAGCTCGTGTTTTTTCTACTATTTTTAATAGGTTTACTATTATTCTCTGTGAGTCTCTCCCTTTCCTATGCCCCTTACCCTTGTGTATCAGAATAGACAGGAATGGAACCCTTAACTTTTAACTCATCGACTGGGCCTCTTGGTTCTTTTGCAGTGAGGAATGGCCACAAAGGTTGACCCTAGCCATGGGATCTGCATGGAAAAGCTGTTTGACTGCTTTTGAGGACCTTGGTTAGAGGCGGCAGAAGATGTCTTGTCTTTCAGTGGTCTTTCTTCCATCCTGCAGCCGGAAATGGGTGACACCGAGGGAGCAGTTTGGCCCCAAGGGCAAGCATGGAGGCGACTGTTGGTGAGTGGCTCTACCCTTGGGAATGTGGAAGTCAAGCTCTCATAGGCCAAGCCGGAGTCTCCGACTTCCGGCTATTCACACGGGGAAATAAACTTTTTTTTTTTTTTTCGAGACAGGGTTTCTCTGTGTAGATTTGCGCCTTTCCTGGAACTTACTTGGCAGCCCAGGCTGGCCTCAAACTCACAGAGATCCGCCTGGCTCTGCCTCCCGAGTGCTGGGATTAAAGGCCTGTGCCACCAACGCCTGCCCCGGGAAATTAACTTTTGCCTCATTTGTAACAATTTTATATCTCCGTCATAGCTGAGACACTGTTGTCGTTGGCACCGTCACTAAGTAGCCAAGGTTGTTGACCTTGAACTCATGTAGAGCCTCCTACCTTAGCCTCCCCTGTTCTGGGATCATAAGTATATATCACCATGCCTGTCTATAGCTAAGCGTCACCTTAAAAGGACACACAGCAACAACAACATAGGATTCCCAGCCTGGAAGACAGCACAGCTCCTATGTTTTGTTTTCAAGAGTGACCCAGAGCCACTTTGATAGAATGTTGCAAGGCATCTTACTTGTCTCTCCAGAAGTTGTGACCCCAGTGTCCACAAACATCTTCAATCCCAGTCTTCACGTGATCAAAAAACTAAAACAGAAGAAAAGACAAGCCAATCAATTTACTTTTTCTGGCAGCTGATCATTTTCATTCTTTTGGCATCATGCCTAACTCCAATGATACCCACAGTTGTGGTGATACATTGTGTACCCTAGGAAAATTTGTCTGAAGATCAGAGAAAAAGGAATACACCACTGCCATGTCTTACCACTAAGACTCCTTAGCCCGAACAAGATTCTAGTTCCTGTCTCCTCACGCCTTATATACCTTTCTCTGCCCAGCCATCACTTCCTGGAACTAAAGGCATGTGTGCTTCCCAGGCAAAGTCATGAGATCCCAAGTTCTGGGATTCAAGGTGTGTGCCACCACTGCCTGGCTCTGTTTTTCTTCTAAACTGAGTCAGTCTCACGGCTTTGAACTCACAGAGATCCAGATGGATCTCTGCCTTCCAAATGCTAGGATTAAAGGTGTGTGCTACCACTCCCTGGCATCTGTGTTTAATCCAGTGGCTTGTTCCATCCTCTGATCTTCAGGCAAATTTTATTAGGGTGCACGATCTATCACCCCACACAGTTTGTTTTGTTGAAAGCCATAAGCCAACCTTTTTGTTTTTGTTTCTGTTTTTTTGAGACAGAGTTTCTCTGTGTAGCTTTGGCTGTCCTAGAACTCACTCTGTAGACCAAGCTGGCCTCAAACTCACGAAGATCTGCCTGCCTCTGCCTCCAGAGTGCTGGGATCAAAGGCGTGTGGCACCACTGCCCAGCTATAAGCCATTTATCTATCTTCAATTGTCTGCTTCTTAGGCAATTTTTTCATTACTTTGATCACCCAAAGTTTGATCATAACTTTCAAAATTACAAGAAATGGGTAGTAGAAACCTTTTCAGGTTGAAGGCTTGATTTTCCCTCAGCGAGTTCAGGACTTTAGCAGACTTTGACCATCACAGACCTTCTAAAGGCCTCCCCCACCCCCTATAGTTTTCTGCTGTTCCCTTCCCCTCTAGGAATGCACACTAGTGCGGAACTGTTTCTCTGATTACTCCACGTTTCCATTATGAAGCTGTTCTTCGCTCGGCACCCACCCGGCAGTGGATCTCTTCACTGACGGCTTGCTGCTTCTTATTGGATCTCTTAACATCAAGGAACTCCACCAATGGTCTGATGGTTATCCCCTGCACAAAAATATGGACATAAATAAATAAATCTTCTCATAAGAGAAAAGTTCAACCACAGCTTACCATCACCTAAGAATCGCCGACCACCAACAAAAGCTAGCCTGTTGCCAAAAGTTAAATAGTAAATGTAAAATTGTGTTATTCTTGGCTCCCTTTCCCAAGATACCTTATTTTCAAAAGACCATTTTCAACATAAAATACGCGCCAAAAAGAGAATAAATTGAAAAGTAACTGTAAGCAACAATAAAGGTCAGTGGAATAGGCTACTTACTGTATCACCCAGAGAAAAACTCCCAGTGAGTCATTTGCTCATTCTACTGAGACAATTTTCACCAAGCTGCTTCTGCATGCCTGTCAGGGAGGTTGGGCATCAGAACACAGAGATGGATGGACCTTGGCTCTAGGACTTTGGGTCTAAAAGAAAGTCATCTCTGTCCCAACACGGTTACCAAGTAGGCAGAAGAAGAGTGACAGACAGACACAGGGAGAGAGAGAGCTAGGAAGCGCTCAGCAGGAATCCGGAAAGGTGTTGGCATCATCTCCTGGCAGAGACCTCAGAACAGCCAAGGAGCAGCAGCAGGAAGCAGTGCAAGGCAGTCCAGGCACACTTAGGAGTTAGCTTGGGAAATGGAGAAAATTGGAAGCTGTTGTTGAGTAAACTGGGGGAGCGGGGGAGATAAAGGAAACTCCATACTCTGAACAGAGATCTCTGCAAAATGTCATTGTGGACATCTCACTCAACAATGAAACATTAAAAGCACCTCCCTCCATTAGAGGCACAGAGGGCAGAGGTCAGTAGGGTCTGCTGTTCCGCACAACTCTGCTTGTTTTCCAAGCAGAGTCAACAGACCAAAGGCAAGAAGTGCTGGCAACAAAGTGACAAGAATTAATGATGGTTTGTATTCTTGTTCTAAAGCCTAAGACAATCCCTTCCATATTAAAATAGCAAGAACGGGGCTAGTATAAGATTATCACACACAATCCAGCACATACATCATTTTAAAGAGTATAAACAATAATCACACAGTAGCAATACTTATTGTATTAAGTATTATACATCATATTATGGCTACAGGGTATGTTTTAGTAACTAGTATATACTACTATGCAATATGATATATATATATATATAAATATATATATTAGGAGAAACTATGTACATATTAAACTCATATATTAAATATGTTCCATGTGAATATATTCATGTATATAAAGCTTTATGACAATTGCATATAACCCTTATATAGAGAGGTGTAAAACTTAACTAAAGGATATCAGAAAAATGAGAAACTTAAAAATACATTTAAAGTTCTAAATAGGGTAAATAGATTACAATGGCATTTTTTTCTTAACTAATGTCTATATATAATATTTCAATGTATTGCTCAGATTGTGAAACAGAGCTTGAGAAATCTTTAGTTAACCTATAACGGCAAAAGCAACCAGAATTTTTTTTTTTTCAAAAAGGAAACTAAAGGGGAATTTGCAGACACAACACAATCTACCAGCTATGGCGCACATCAGTTGTGATATTGACACCAAAAGAGGCAGGAGAGGCAGTGTGCAGGAGGAGCACCAGGGTTCTTGCTTGGAGTACATAACACACAGGGGAAGGATTGTTCTTTCTTGACAAGAGAAGGGATTATGTTGAAGTATCTTGTCTGCCATTTGATTTCCATTTCACTTTTCCTTCTGTATTTAGATGTTTAAAAAAAAATCATAGGGATGAGTTGAGACAAGCTCAGGCTAGCTTAGAACTCACTACATAGCCCAGGCTGGCCTTGGAAGTGTATCAATCCTTCTGCCTCAGCCTCTCAATTGCTGAAACTACAGTCATGAGCCGTCACTCTTGGCTTCTCTTTTAGTCTTTAAGAATGGCTTTGATAACATAATACCTGTATAAGTATGCACGTGTGTGTGCGCGCACGCACGCACGCACAAGCACACACACACACACACACACACACACACACACACACACACACACCCTCTTCAAAGGAAATCATCAATTTTGTTCCATCAATCCAGCACAAGGATTTTTCTAGCATATGTTTCATTTTTTTACTTTCTTAAGTGAAAACTGATTTTCACCAAATTTGGTATGAGACATCTCTTGTGTTCTATTTGTATTTTAGTCTGCCACTTGGAAGTAACACAGGAGCTAATAACAGTTTCCTAATCAACACGTTCTGGAAATTTTAACATATGCAAACAAAAATGAGTGCAGTTGTGATTTTCAGAAATGGCAACTTCACTGAGTTCCATGTCCCATAGAACTGAAAGCTGAATGCTAGCAGCTTTTATATATATATTGATATATATATAATATATATATATATCTTTTGATATATATAATATATATCTTTTGATACACACACACACACATATATATATATATATATATATATATATATATACACAAATCCATGTAATTCTTAACACTGAAAACATCTAACATATTCTGGAGAGACTAATTGCTATTACCTTTCCCCTTTCAACACTGAGTCAGTAAATAAAAGGGAATATTGCAGCATTTGGAACCACAGTATATGAAAGTAAGGATGGGCAGCCCAATCCTGACATTGACTCCTATTAGACTGACAGACTGGAAGTTAATGAACTAAATGACTAAAGAGCACTGACCAACTCTAAGAAGCAAGTGTGGATACACCCCATCAACTCCAGTTTGTAAATGCATAACATATATATATATATATATATATATATATATATATATATATATATATATATATGTTCACAATAAAACTTAAAAGTTATGCACCTAATTGAAATGACACTCCTTTTAGTATATGTTCATCTCTTGGAACTATGTTGCTCTCTGAGCACACTGAGGAATCATTTGTGAGGTACTGTTCAGTTTCTCTCTGTCTCTCCTTCTTTCCCTCCTCGGGCATCTATTTAGAAGTAGAGCATGTGACATGTGTGCATGTCATGTCCGGTCAATCAAGATATTTTATTACATGAGCCAAAGCCTTTGGATTGGAAGGACAGAGACAGGATACCTCTAAGGGGACACCTACTTTATCTCTTTGGAAAATTTCTAATTTGGGTTACCTAGGAAGCAATTTGATAGGAACTTCCAAGAAGAACACAGCTTGCTACTATCTGTGGGGGCTAAAAAGTTAAAAATAAAAACCCCAAGTTTACCAACAGTATGTCAAAATAAATAATTGAAAAGTACAAACAGTTTTTCCCCTGTCATTCAAGTTTGGCACAACAAACACACAAAGAGATGGCTGACTCAGATTCACCTAACAGCAAGGACGTGGAGAGTCACTGGGCAGTGAGATCCCCATCTTATTCTCTCTCTGCTTTGCTCCACCTCTGCCTCTGACAGCGAGAGAAGAGAAGAGGAAAGACTAATCTGTTGGTTGGTTAAAATAAATGGTTTTTTTTTTTTTTGGTCCATTCACAGGAAAAAGTGAGTTCTGATTTGTGGAATTAATACTGCCAAAAGGGGGAGGTGGGCGTCTTATATTTCCTTGGTGACTTAGCAAGGATTTCCCTAGGAAACTTGTAAGAAACTTTCCATTTATTACAAACCAGCCTTGTCTGGCTGGGGAGATGGCTTGGTGAGTAACAGTGCTTGTTACATGAGCATCAATGCCAGAATTCAGATCCCCAGAAACTATATAGACAGTCAGGCATGGCCACATATGTCCATAAGCACAGCGCTGTGTAGGGGGAAGCTGAGACAGGAGGATGGCTGGGCTTGCTGACCACCAGCTTATGCAAAAACAAGAAGAACACTTGGTTCTGTGAGATTGCCTGCTTTGATTTCAAGGAAATAAGGCAGTGTGAGTGATAGAGGGATATATCTGAAGTCTTCCTCTGGCCTCTGTAAGCATACCTAAAGACACACACATGCCTGTGCACACATGCGCGCACGCGCGCGCGCACACGCGCACACACACACACACACACACACACACACACACACACACACACACACACACACACTTCACACATATGTATGGACACATACAAACAAACATTCTCACACCACACATAACACTCATGAATACATACATACATACAAGCCTATCACTGTCATGGCCTTGCTACCTTCTGTTAGGGCATTCTCACATTAATACCTTGATTGCCAAGATTATAAACCAAGTTGTGAAAAAAAAAATCACTTGGGATTGAGATAAACAGAATGAGAGTTATAAAGTGTTCCTTGGCTGCCCCTGGTTTCCAGCACTCACCATCTACACAGTGGACTCTGTTAGATGTCTTCCTTCTGATAAACAATACCTTCCTCCACTGTGGTCTACAGAAATCTGCCCATGTTACACTTTCCACGATCAAATGTGTGGCTGAAGCTCTGACCTTAGAAAACCTGAAACAAAAGCCACCTGTGCCAAGGGTCCTTTGCCTGTCACCCCTTCCCTTGCAGATCTCCTGCCTCTTGTGCCTCTCTTGTGGATCTGGTGAGTCAACAGGTCACCCTCATCACAGACCTCCCGTGAGGATGGCCACTCTTCACTCATGATGCTGTTGCTTTTTGTGGAGGCTATGGAATCCTCTCTTTGAACATTCTCTCACGTGGCTTCTGCCGCTCACCTCCTTCCATGCTTCTTCTATCATCAAATACCATGTTCACTCCCTCAACAATTTATCAATTCCCCAATAATGCTGTGTTTCTAGGCTTAACACTCAGACCATTTTTATACTTCTTCCCTCATCTATGGATAATTTCTTCCCATTTCATTCTTTAAAAGGTATCTATTTAGGTTTACACCATAGTTGGGGTGTGTCCCACCCACCTGGCTTCTATCATGAATTCCAGATCATAGACTTCTGGATAGCTATAGAGAAATTATTTTCCATCCCACAGACTTAATAATCCCCCAAGTTGTTCATCACTAAATTAACCCTGATTGCTCAGTCAACAGCACTGGGCAACACACATCCTAAATTGTTTACCATACAATTTTCCCTTTTAAAAAAATGGATTATTTTATTTAGGACTATCTTAAATATCCTGATTTCTATGGAATTCTTCCCAGTTGATAATGTCATATTAATTAAACCTAGTGATTTATTAACAAAATGAAGCACATTCCAGAGTCCCCACAATGCCTATAAAATAGGGGGTACCATCAATTCAGTTTGGCAGACACAGTCAGGAAATATTTATTACTCAGGGCACCATGGGTCCTGAGCATCCCCATGTTCTTGCTTGTACAAAGAGTCTTTTACCAGGGGCATTCCTGAGGGTGCCAGCAATGAGCAATCTTGAGAAATAAAATAACATCACCCTCCACAGACAGTGATAAATTCCTAATCTCTGTTGCTCTCCTATAAAGCAGACCATTACACATGCGTATGTCCTTCATGGGCCCTTTGTGTCACCTCTATGGAACCAAGGGCTAGGGAAAAGTGACACAAAGCCACACAATGTTCTAGCTACTGCTTCTACTGTGAATAATAAAGTCTCCTGTCTCTGAACCAGCAGACTGGTGTCACTACCCACCTGCTTGCTTCACAGTCTGCACAAGGATGTGCATTACCTCATCAATGGGCAATGGCGACAGAGAGCTGATGGGTTGCTGTTTTTACATCTACTTCATTCACTTCCAGAAAGCTATTGAATGGGTTTATAGAATTCTTGGGGTCTTCTGCTTAACTGAAAGGATAACTAACTAAGGATTATGGTACTCTATCTTTCTGCTCAAATTGAAGTATACCGAAAGATGTCAACTTTTCTATTATTGCTTAGCCTAATATTTTACATAAAACCATGAGGTCAAAACTCAATGTCAGGTATTGTACCGTATATACATATTTCCCGACAAGTCCTGAGAGGGCGATCTCACAATCTCTACCCCCCAGCTAGGTAAACTGAGGCTGATAGAACTTACATGGAACAAGGTCAAAAGACCGGATCAGGTTGGCCCTATTCAAGTCTCATTTTGTGCTCTGCCCCCCCACAGTTCATAATATAATTTTAAACCATGAGCAACGGGGTCATACTGTACATAAATAACATTACTGGTTTTATTGAGAGGAAAATGAACTTAGATGTCTAGAAATCAAGATTGTTTACTCATTTGCTATTCCATAAGTAGTGCTACATTCAGTGGCATGATAATGTGCTACTCAAATTAGCATCATGATTTAAGCAATGTTTAAATTATCATGACAAATTATGATAAATAATGTCAAGTCACATGTAACCTATTTTTGAAGACAGTCTTAACTTGATATATCAGACTGAAAGAATTTATCCTTCAAGAAATTATGAAGTAAGGATAGGGAAATAGATCTTAAAATTTAATAATGAGGGCCACTGGGGAGATGGCCCAGTGGTTAAGAGCACCAGCAGCTCTTACAGAAGACCCAGGTTTCATTCCCAGCACTCACATGGCATCACATAACTGTTTGTAACTCAAGTTCCAGGGGATTTGATGCCCTCTCCTGGTCTGTGAGAGTACCAGGCATGCGTGTATGTCATGCACAAACATCCACACACAAAGCACTCATGCACAAATAAATAATTTTTAAACTTGAATAATGGATCCAACAACATAAGAGCTGTCATTTGGAGAAGAATAGGTGTTCTATTTTAAAGGCACAATTTTATGCATGGATTTATAACTAGGTACTCTATGATGGTACATGTCTTTAAACCCAGGACTCAGGAGACAGAGGCAAGCAGATTTCTGTGAGTTTGAGGGCAGCCTAGTCTACAAAGTGAGTTCCAGGACAGCCAGGGATGTTACATAGAAGAAATCGTATCTCAAAAACCCAAAATATTTCTCTCTAGGTTTATTTCACTAATCGATTCTGATTTAAAAGAAAAAATATATTCTTTCTTTTTGAAGGTTGGGAGTATAAATTTGTGTGTACATGCATGGGCATGTGTGTGTTTGTAGTGTCTAGAGAAACACTGATGAGAGTGGTATGGGAAGGGAAGGAAGGGGTCATAGTCAAGTGGTGTGCCCACACTGGAACAGAAAAGGAATATGAGTAGAAACTGGAGAACTATGGCCACTCCTTCCCTATGGCCATCAGAATGAACTTGACCAAGTGACCCTTTAGTTTATAATGGGAAAGACTGGCCTGGGTGCACTAGCATGGTCTCAAAACTGAACCCTAAAATGCATCTTCAATAGAGGGTTAGTTAGCTTGACATGTTCACCATACTCAAAGCAGCCAATGCATGGCTCCAACTGTCTGTCTGTTGCCTGAGTCCCTTCTTCTTCTCCATTAGAACCTTTACACACCTTTACCTGCATGCACAAGAACCCATCGCAGTCTCCCAGCTTCTATTTTTGTCTCCCATCAAAGAGGCAATGATACCTGTTCAAGGCATGCCATTCTCCTGCTACAAGCGCTTCTCAATAACCTTCAGTTAAAGCACACTCTACCTCTGCTTTCTGAACTCAGCAATGTGTGCCTTCATCTACCTGCTGCAGTGTGGTCATCTGGATCTTCATTCCTGTTCTGAGCACTTTCTGTTTCAGGATTTTGTGTCACATACTCCTTCCACCTTGAATGTTATTTACCCAGATGCTAGCTGATTTCACATCCTTCATACCTTGGATTCATCATCACTTCCACAAAAGACTTTGCTAACCTTAGATTTCTGTGGCCAGTATTATCTATCCAAGGTGTCTTAAGTTCTACATGTTTACTGTAGTGTCATTGATAACAGCCTAAGGCATAGGACTTGAAAGTCTAGAGTGGTGCTGTTCAGCATAGCTTGTTGCCTGGGACTGTTGCTACAAGTCAGCAAAGAGATAAATTTAGATTCCCACTTCTGATTTGTTACAAATCAAAAGAACAAGTTGTCCATAATATTAAACATCAAATATTCATACACATTGTACATGTCTTTAATCCCACCACTTAGGAGGCAGAGGCAGACAGAGCTCTGTGAATATGAGTTTTACCTTGTCTACAAACTGAGTTCTAGGTCAGACCATACTACACAATGAGACCTTGTCTCAAAAAAACAAAACAAAACAAAGTGAGTGCAAAGGCATATAATGTAGGTAATTGATAATTTACATTTATTTCTTGATTTAGTCTCAACCTCAAATAGGCCAAAATTATTAATGATAACTCGGTATTAATGTGTTAACATAAATCATCTATACATACATTCCATGACTGATGGCATTTATTTTTAATACTTTTTTTATACATAATGTTCTGACCATAGATTTTTTGTTTGTTTGTTTTTCAAGAGGGGGTTTTTCTGTGTAACTTTGTGCCTTTCCTGGAACTCACTCTGTATCCCAGGCTTGCCTCAAACTCACAGAAATCCACCTGCCTCTGCCTCCCAAGTGCTGGGATTAAAGGCGTGTGCCACCACCGCCTGGCTAGATTTGTATTTTTATGTTTGATAAGACTAATGAGTAAAAACTATTAAAATTATATGATGTGTCCTATCTTTAATTAGCATATTTCTATGAAGTCACACCAGTTGTGTTCTATAATTGCACCAAGCCTGTGGTATCTGTGGCAGAGGACTGGCTTTGTATTATAGGCACTTGAGTACTTGTGCTGGGGACTGTGGTCCTCTCCCAGTGACCTAGTTCCTCATCCTATTAAGGTCATACAATTCTATTTTTGTGCCTGGTACTCTGGGATGACAGCATCTGTTCTGGAAGGAGCAGCCCCTTCATACTACGCACTGTGCAGTTAGGAGGACCTTAGGTGATGGCAAGGTAATCAGTAGGTCTTGAAAGAATAGAAAAATCACTGGCCCCTTCTGGTCTGTATCCACATGTATTCTGGCCTAGGCCACTGTGGGAGGTGAAAATCCAAGAGGTGAAAATTACTTTGTGTCACATTTTATCCCAATGTTGTGGAATATTAGTTTCAGACGCGTTACATTTGTTTATGCTGTGGAATATTTATTTAGTGATACACAGATGTGTTGCATTCTTTTATGTTGCATTTGTTTAACACTGTAAAGCTATATTACTTTGCCTGTCTAAAACACATGATTGGTCTAATAAAGAGCTGAACGGCCAATAGCTAAACAGGATGGAGAAACAGGTGGGGCTGCCAGGAGGAGAGAATAACTAGGAGGAGAAATCTAGGAAGAGAGTGAAGAGGAAGAAGTGAGAAAAGAAGAAGGAGAGGAGGACACCAGAGGTCAGCCACACAGCCACACAGTTACATAGCCAGCCACAGAGTAAGGAAAAAGCTATACAGAATAAAGAAAGGTGAAAAACCCACAGACAAAATGTAGTTAAAGGGAAAGGAGATAACTTAAGTTAGAAAAGCTGGCTAGAAACAAGCAAAGCTAAGGTTGGACATTCATAAGTAAGGAAGAGTCTCCATGTATTTATTTGGGGGCTGGGCGTGGGCCCCCAAAGAGTAAAATAAAACCAGCTACAGAGCAACTCGAATGGCCTATTGCAAATGTTCCATAAACACTGAAGAGAAAAGGTGAAGTCAGGGGAACGTTCCTCCCCTCAGTACACAGAGGATATGTGACATCTTCTAACATTAAGGAGGGGATTCAAGTCAATATGAGTCTTAATACTGCAGTACAGCTGTAATTGAAATGAAAGTCTCACACTTGTGTCATGTGATCAACAACAGACCTTGTGCACAACAGGAAGCCGAGAAGCTCTATCAGTGATGCCATAGCCCTTGTAACTCCAGAACAGAAAGCTTCACTCACCTGTGTGTGGTAAGACTGGGGCAAATAGAGCTACAGGACTGCTAGCTGTCTAAATGTATGCCCTGTATAGCCATGTACTGCACTTAACACTTGACAGCAACAATGACTACTCTACACTGTTCGTCCACTTGTATTTTGTACCATGCTTTCACTGTTACTTGACAACAAACTCCTTGTACCCCTAAAAATAGATCCCTGTACTCAGCCTCAGGTAGGTGCTCCAAAGGATTCCAGAAAGCATTTTATCGATGAGGGTGACAGCTCCATGGAGGCTCTTGTCCCTGAAGATCTCTCAGTGAGACAAATAGAAAGCTAGACACAGGGATACCGACGGTCTTGATTCTGCATAGGTCTAAGCCAGTGTGTGTACTGGTGCCTTACCATCACAAAAAAATGCTTCAAAGAAACTTCACATTAAAATAGGCTATATCAAAGCTTGGGTGTGTAAGTGGGTTTGTGCAAGTGCACCATGATGCTTACCCAGCAGTGGAATCTCCTACGACTGTCTTTCTCTGCACATAGTCTCACCATCACTCACATATAACCATAACCTAGCAAATGCTGCTTTCTTTCAGCGAGCCAGGGATGCTAAACAACAAAGGGCTTTTTCCAGCCCCAGGCTCAGGACTTCACCCTGGGGTCATTTTCTTCCTTGAGGATGAGTTTGCTCCTGGGAGGTGATGCCAGTCTTTGTGTCAGAGGTTTGTTTGGGGAATGAAATGTGATGGCACACATAGGAAATCTCTAACCTGGCACCTGACATGCTCATCACCCTGAGGTAACCACTGAAGGGAAGGTGTGGATGACACAGGTTGGAAGGGAAAGTGCCATCTCTCAAGCTAACAGGATCCATGGGCATCGTGAGCATCCATGGCCAGGATTCCACAAAGCCCACTGTCCTCAGATTGGTCCTAGCACAAGCAAAGCCCAGCTGTCCTGTGGAGAATTGGCTAGAAGAATCTATATGGGATGCAATGCTGAGTGTTATTTCACACCTGGCTTTCTTGCAGAGTCTCGACTCGTGGTACAGACCCATCTGGTACTGATAAATTTTACAAAACTGTTTAACTTCAATTTCTAGGCCATACTTTCCCTATCCAAAAACCAGGAACAATGACCTCCTGAAGTTATGTGGCAGAGAACAGTTCTGACAGTTAAAGGAACAAATACTTGAGATGACACTGTGGGTAAGGTACTTGGGAAGCCCTTAAAGATGATTACATACAATGAAAATCACGTGTTAGTCTCCATGACTGTCTCCTTCCCTGCCAAGGCCTTAAGGTCAGGTTGCCTCAGGGCTCACTCTTGGTACCTTTCTGTTTCTTTAATGTCCATATTCACGCTCCAGATAACTCATCCCACCTTGTGGATTCAGATACCATCAGCTGAGGACTGGCCTCTTTACTGAACTTGAACTCTTCATACCTGCCCAGCCAGTGTCTGCACTTGTAAGTCTCACAGACATCCCTAGCCCAACGAACCTGTAACCGAACTGCCAAACTCTAGTTCTGGTCTCACAGATCTCCCCTTCTCACTTGAGGGTAAGTCTATCCTTCCCCTCACTCAGGCACCAGCCCTGGGAGTCAATGAAGCTTCCTCTTTCCTCACATTGATCACATCCAGAGAGATCCTGCAGGCTCCATGTTCAGAATGTACAGCAGGATCTTTCTTCTCTTCCGGCCACCATTGGGGCCTGTATTCAGCTTGCCTTGGCCTCTGCTTTGTGTCCCTTCCTTTGGAGAAGTGAAGCTCCTTATATGGCTCTTCACAGCCCTACATAATACAAGCCTCCAACACAGCCTCTGTTACTCTAGCCCACCCTATACTCTGGCCAAGAACATTCCACATCGAAGGAAACATGATCTCCCTCAGCACATGTGCCTGGGATGTCCTCCACCTTGGCTAAGGCCTCCGCCTCTTACTGGCCTTTGCTCAAATGTCATAGTTCCCCACTTTTCCCTTCTGTGACCATCAATTTAGAGTTGTAACCTACCCGCTGCCTATGTCACCCTCTTCATCCATGATCTCTGTCTTATTTATTGTACAGTATCTTCCCCCTTTAAGTATATTCCATATTTCAACCATTAGGTTTCTCTCCTAGCTTATACCACCCTCCCCTAAGCCCTGACAAGAACGGAAGTTCTGCAGAGACAGGGGTATATTCTTATATTTTGCTCTGGTAAGAACTCATAGTTGTTAAATGACTATGCACAGAATATAATCTCCTGAGAGCTGGCATATTGACTAAATTATGAGGACGGATGAACCATGCTTACAGCTTCCCCACAATCTGCTGGGCTCACTAGTTCCCTGTTCCAATCAAAGCCCTGTCAGTAGCCAGCTCTTGTCAAATAGCTGCTGGAAGGTCATGGCTCACAACCAGCACTTAGCAAGTACATTTACCAGGTCAGAGAGCAAGGCAAATGACAAGGATTAGGGCTAGGGCATGCACTTTGTCAATTTCCAGTAGTAAACACAAATCCCCGAGCTGAGTTTCCTTAAATAACTGTTTCCTCTGTGGGGGCCAAGTGACCAAATTGGACTCTTGTAATGTCCTGCACCATCCAGCACATGAACCCAGACAGGAAATATCATGTTCCTTGTTCGGGTGACTCCCAAGGCTTCAACACACCTATGCCACTTTGCCTCCACCACCAGCATTCACTCAGGTGACCAGAAAGTGCTTGCTTCCTCCTGAGGAAGAGGGAGACTTTTCTAGAAGAAATAGCTGCACTCACCAGGATGAAGACGGTGAAGAATATAACAACAATGGCGGCCGTGATGAACAGCTTCTTTCGGGGAAACACATTAGCAGGGAGGAGGAACACCAGGGCGAAACAGATGGCACCCCGGAGCCCTCCATAGGCAATGATGAACTGGTCCTTGAAGGTCAGGGGAATGGTCCGGAACCAGTTAATCACTTGAGTCAGGACAAAGACACCTGTGGGCAAAAAGAGAACCAGAGGGAACAGACTGTGTGAATATGGACAGACAGGGACAGAACTGGGCTTCCAAGCCTCTGAGTCTTGGAGACTGTGCAAAGTGTGCACCCCACCTCCTACCCCATCCTGTGAATCCTGGGGACTCTTAGGTCCTTGGTCTTATTGTAGCTAGAGTTTTCCTTCCTGGCCCACAGTCAGGACAAATCTCTCTCACCCGCCAGTCCCCCAGCCGCTCAGACCCAAACAAGTAAACTTGCAGAGATTTATATTGCTTACAAACTGTATGGCCGTGTCAGGCTTCTTCCTAACTATTCTTATATCTCAAATTAACCCATTTCTATTAATCTATAAGTTGCTGTGTGGCTTGTGGCTTACTGGTATCTTAACATGTTGCTTCTCATCACAGCGGCTGGCAGTGTCTCTCTGTCTCAGCCTTCCACTTCCCAGAATTCTCCTCTCTCCTTGTCCTGCCTATACTTCCTGCCTGGCTACTGGCCAATCAGTGTTTTATTTATTAACCAATCAGAGCAACACATTTAAAATACAGAACATCCACAGCATCTTATTGTTTCAGGATAACATGCTTGTACCCATCCGAATTAGAGACATAAAGAGAGACTAATTTTATTTACAATAAAAGCCTAGAAAGAATATAGAAGCACAAAGAAAATAGGGAGAGAGAAAAATTAGATGGGGATGGAAAAAGAACAAGGTTAGGAAGAAAATGAGAAGTCAGTGGAAAAATAACAGGAAAGGGAAAAGAGGAGAACAGGGGTAGAAGAAGAAGGAGAAAAAGAAGAGGAGGAGGAGGAAGAGGAATAGAAAGAAGAAGAAGAGGAGGAAGAGGAAGAAGAAGAGGAAGAGAAAGAAGTAGAGGAGGAGGAAGAGGAAGAAGAGGAGGAGAAGGAGGAGGGAGAAGAGGAGGACAAGGAGGAGGGAGAGGAGGAGGACAAGGAGAAGGAGGAGGAGGAGGAGGAGGAGGAGGAGGAGGAGGAGGAGGAGGAGAAGACAGACAAAGAGGCAGCCGCAGCAGAAAGAAGTCCCATTGGGTCATTGTCACCGACTGAACAAATGACTGTTCCCTACCCAGTGCTCGCCAGATCAGACAGAAGGCCAGGGTGAAGCAGACGAACGCCCAGTTCCACTCATGGTTCTTCCCAACGGTGGACACACCCATGAAGATGAAGATCAAGGTCTCGCTCACGCTGCTCAGCATCTTCATGAAGTACTTGATGGTCGTGTAGGACTTCTGAGACACGTTCTCTTCCACATACTTATTCATTGTCATGGCACATGCTGTGATGCTAGAAGGAAAGATGCAGCTTCTATGTCAACACAGCCTCCGCCACGGTCAGAATACCGGGTCAGCTCCTAAGCATGAAACAATCACTCTGCCTTCTGCTTGCCTGGGGCCCTAAATAATCCCTGTACGTTCTGCTCATTGCCTGACATCTATATGCTCTGTCAACCCATGGTCACCATCACCATCAACCCTCCTTTGAGCATCCTAAATTTGAAAAGTCCAAAGTAATTTGAAACCCACTCTCATCCTATAAAAGCACTTCTCTGACTTTATTCCTACATTATATAAAAACCTTGAACTACAACATAAAATCCTACAATCTCTCAGGTTTCTCCTGGCTTCCTCCCTGCTCGTCTTCCTCACCGCACCCTTCTCCATATACCTGGATGTCATTTCAACTAGTCTGTGGTGTCTGTTTCTATGAAATTCAAAATAGGCTCCAAGAATTTCTAAGTAAAGGAAGTTTCTGTTTCTTTTCTCTAGCGTTTCCTCACAACTTTGTGCCCTTCGCTATCCCTCCTAGGGTAGCTGTTTTGACATGGCATCTTGGCATACCTTGGGAAAAGGTCAGATCAGACACACGCTGGCAAGGTGGGCACTCACATTCCTCATGCACTTGCCTCACTGGGGCACAAGTTTCACATCCTTCTCTCACTCCATCTGGCACACACCTCACACCCCGGCTGCCCATCACCTGCAAAGCACGCCACGTTCTTGACTACTGTCTGTTTCATGGGCACACAAGTTCACATTAACCCAGGACATCACCCACAACCAACTTAAATGCCACCCGAAGATGGAAATGTAATGTGACGCAGGTGACAGCATATACCAAGACCTCTATGAAGAGGTACAGTCCCCATATAGTGCTGAAGGACTTCATTATGAGAATGAACTGAAGGGCAAAACAGAACAATGGGACCCTAGTGAGCCTCCACTGAGTGAGAGCCAAGCCATAAAGCAACTTCCAGTCATAGTGAATCTGATTCAACTCCAGGGCCATCCCAACACAATGTGCATGGTGTGCATGGCCCATGGCCTATGCAGTGGTCTTCCTTAACTCGAGACACTTGTTTGTAAGGAGAGTTCTCTTACGGCATGGGGCAGTTGAATAATCAAAGCTCAGATGCTCTGAGATCAGAGACAGCAGGTAGTCACACACCTGTGCCCTTGCAACAAACATACCCATTGCTCATATAAATGTTTTTGTGTTAAAAAAAAAAAAACACCCCACTTTTTCAAGGATTCTGCATTTAGACGTAATGTTACTACCACCGCCAGAACCAAAAAAGTGTGTCTTTTAGGTTTATATGGGTGAAGAATGTGTACTTCATGCAGTTTCCCAAAGAAAGGGTGGCCTTTTGAACGAGCTAATAAAACTGAGCAGCCGCAAACACGGCAAAGCTTCTACATAGCTGAGGGCTTATTCCATGCAGGTTGGTGTTTGGAGAAGCCTTCCTAGGAGCCAGGGACTGAGTAAACACTGTGTATGGGTTGTGTCAGCTAATCCTCATAACCTGTTTATGAGGCAAGTTCTATTATCACCCCCACTTTCATAAAGGGGAGAACAAAGGTGGACTCAAGATTTCACAGCTAGTAAATGATGGTGCCCTGGTGCTCAAGCAGGGAGTCTGATGGAAGCCAGTGCTGTTGTAGACCTGACCCTCACTCCTGGGAGTTCTTAGTAAGTCCATCTGTCTTGCAGCAGAGGTAGTGTCCACTTCTTGTCAAGCTCTGAGCCCTCTACTCTCAAGCATAAGGCTATTTGTATTTGTTTCCTATTTCTACTCTAAGAAATTAGAGCTTCACAATCCATTTGATCATCTCACTTCCATAAGTCAAAAATCAAAAACAACTTTAACTTGGCTAAAAAAAAATATCAAGATGTTGATGGAGCTGTGCTCCTTTCTGGAAGCTTCCAAGGAGAATCTGTCCTTTTTTCTGCTCTACCTTCTAGAGTCTGCTTAAAATCTTTGGCTTGTGGCCACATCACTCTGCCTCTAATGTTCCTGATTGTGACAATGATTAACTCCCTCTCATAAGGGTCCTGTGATTACACCAAGCCCATCTGATTATTATTATTACTATTGCAATTTTTCCCATCTCAAGAACCTAGTTAAATCTCATCTGCAATGTCCCATTTCTCTTAGAATGTCAGTTATTAGCAAGTTCTATGAATCAGGATGTAGAAGACTTTGGGTGCCTTTGGTTAATTACATCTCAGAAATCTAGATCTTTTCATGCTTTTGGCTTAATATGGCCCGAAGTAACTGGGGGTGAACCCCAGGATTTTGCACACTAGGCAAACACTCACCCTTGAGCTTCACTGAGAGCACTCACTTCCCTCGTCATTTCCAGACAGAGGCTCGCTAAGTTGCTTAGGTTGTCTGTGAATTTTCTCTAGTGCATGGGCCAGCCTTGGATTTGTAGTCCTCCTGCCTCAGCCTCTCGGGTGCTGGATTTACAGGTCTGCACCTCCAGGCTCAGCTTACTTGAATTTTTAAAATCAAATTTTCAGACGTTAAGATTCCCTAGCACAAAATAAGGAGGCAAAGGCTTCAGTAAAATCACACATTTTCTGGATCACAGCCTCTTAGAGGGAAGAGACTCCCAGCGACAAGAACAGATGAGCTTCTCTTCAAGGTTGAAAGTAGAAAATGTGGGTACAGTTGATAATGGCCATATTACTTCTTAAAAATATTCTAATCCTATGGGCAGGATGCTTCAAGGAGATGCTTAAATATTGACAAATATGGAGAATAATGAATACCAAGTGCTCTCTACCCAATTTCCCTCAGTTATTTTTATTTTTAAAGGAAAACAGCACCCACTACCCAGTTGAAGCTCTGTGTTTTTTTAGCCCATGCACAATTCCTTCTCTTTGTGGCTTTAAAAGTTTTTAGTCATCATCTGAAAAACGTGTTTGCAAGACTAGAATAGTGCTGTGTGCATCTGCTCCTCAACCCTCCCCAGTCATGATCTCCTGATTACTTAAACAATAAGCACATCATGAAGGCAAAAATTAGTATTTATTTCATGATGGGAAGCAACTTAACAAACACCAATCATTCAGCTACTATTGAAAGTGTAGCCTTGACATAGGAATAACAAGTGGATTATATTCTGTTATACTGTATCACTCACATGACCAGGAGAGATGTCTATGCTGGGCAGACCCTGACTATAATGGAGCAGTTTTGCTCCCAAAATCACTTCACGAGGAGGAACACATTGGAGGACTACTATAGTCCTGGTACCCAGAAGCACCTTGCTTGGGAAGTACCTGTTCATCTACAGTGCTGATGAATGGGAGGGGTTGGACTAAGGTTTCCAAATATTGCCATTCTGGTCTAACCATGTAAATCCAATGTCCACGGCTGCTCAATCAGTGACTGGTTTTCCACACCACACAGATTTTTCTGTTCTGGTGGGATTGCAGATCAAACCCGGTCACAATCAGCAACCTCATAAGGACTCAAAACAACAAATGAGCTAGTCTCTTGGGGAGGCACAAGCAAAGCAGTGTCATGGGAACTGGGAATAAAACCTCCTTAGACCCTCCTGGCTAGTTACATTCAGAGAGGACAGTTGCAGTGAATCTGCTTTTCCTTCATTTTCTAGAAGAATCACAGTACACACGCAAAGCTGGTGAGGGGTGTAGACCAGTGTCTGACTCTCCTTTACTTCAAGGGAATATTTGACTCGAGTGTCCATGGAGTTAGAGTGACAATGTCCACACCAAAATAACAGCCTAAATAGATTCTTCATATTTTAGGAAACTCTAGCTGAATTTCTTAAATCTACCATCATTCAGAAATATTGGCCTTTAGTATGCCCAGTAGGACTTGACTTGACAACTCTTTTACTCATACATCTCTAGCTTTCTCATTTGTTACAGTAGGCAATATGACTATTAATAACAATTTCTATATCAACCAAAATTCTCTGAGCATCTACTGGGGTGAAATTCTGAGCTGTAGTCTATGGAGATGAAGGCAAATGGGGCACAGTTTCAGCCTCCAAAAGCTCCTAGTCTAAGGGAAGAAACTGTCATGAAGAGATCACTGCCATCGAACACTGCAGGTGCTAGACAAGGGAACAGAAAGGGTGTGTTGGCAGTGTCTTCTAGACACTCATGAACTCACAGGAGCTGTGGTTGCCTGCACACGAACTGCTCAAGATCAAGCCAGTCAACAATCCAGCATGGAATGGGAGGAGCTCATGTGAAGTTGATGGCTTCCAAGGGAGAGGGAGTCAGCTTTCTTCAGAGATTTAGTCCCTGCTAGGTTACTTGTGCCCTAGTGGGTGGCCTCACATCCATGTGCACATAGATCACACTACTTGGTCTCTAGGGATTTTTTTTTTTTTTAAGAAAGAGAAGAGGACAGGAACTGTTGGGAGAAGGATATGATGTTGAGGGCTTCAAAAGGAGTTGGAAGAGCATTGTGGGGGTGGATAGGAATAGAACGTACTGTATACATATATGAAATTCTCAAAGGATTAATAATACTAAATAAAAATAAAGGCTATTTTAGAAGTTTGGAAAAGGAAATAGTTATACCACAGCAAATGGTGCATTTGTACAAAATTTTCATCAGCAAGAGGCCATCGAGAAAGAAAAATAGGAGGAAAGTACAGCTTCCCTTCAGTGTCTGCAATGGGACAATTTGAGGAGCCATTGCAGATAATAAAATGTGATGCTTGAGTTCCTTATACAAAATGATAGTATTTGAACACAACCTAAGCACACCTCCTTGTACATTCTAAACTATATCTGGATAACTTATAGTGCCTAATACAATGTAATCATTGTTTAAGTGACTACCTGTTCCACACACCCTCTGTTCCACACAGAGTCATAACAAGAAAAAGTCCACACCCACTCAGCACAGATGCAACTGTCTTTTACAAACATTTATGATACACAATTGGTAGAATTCACAGAAGAAGAATAGACAAATGAGTGCAATTCAAGAAAAGAAGGTGGGCATGCACAGAAGTTTGAAAGAAAAAGGCTGGCATGTTCAGGAAACTGCTGGAATATTCTGGTAGTCAGAGGAGAGTGGAATGATAACATCAAAAGATCACTAAAGGCGGCAAGGGTCCGAAAATGATAGTTATACATGACCATCAAGAGCTTCTACTTGGTTCTGTAGACAAGGTAAGAGGGTGAAGTTCATTTATTTGAATGTAACTGTCTCCAGTCTCCGTCATCTCTGTCCCTATCTCTATTTCTTCTAAGTCCATTAGGAACAAGAAAAGTGTCCCCTGCTTTGTGCATGTCAAGCATATCATTAACGCATCTTGACTCAGTTCCTATATGAATATACTCTTAATAGAAATGGTACTTTGACATGAATGAAATTATACTCTAGGGAAAAAAAAAAACTCTGGAGGGGTGTCACATATGCAGAGGACAGATTTGGAAGGGCACAAGCCATAATGATGTAGATAATTTGTTTCCTTCGATAGCTTGTCATTTCACTTTCAAAGCCCATTCCAGCACCTGGCCTATATAACACACCAAAGCATGGACATGTTTTGACAGGTGTTAGGTTTCCTTGTGTGAGACCACATAGAGGTCAGACATACTGCTTTGTGATTATCTTGCCTCACTTTAACATAAATGTATGGTGATTATCGCCAATTTAGAGATGGAAAAGTAAAATCACTGTAATTAGTGGGTTTTGCATTCAGCAGCAATTGAGGTTTTCTTCATCCTCATATTGCTTAAAATATAGCATCGGCAAAGATCGGGCTAGCTAATACTTCCTCAACAAGTTCTTCAAGGGGAAGATTGAGTTTCTACTTAAATGATCTGTCATTTGACTATCTGTGAATAGAAAATTCTTCCAATGATTCTCTTTTTCTAGAGGAGGCCATGACTCCAGTATAGCATCCCATGAAGCTGCCCTTCTGTAGACTGCATTTCCTTTCTATCAGAATGTGTACTTTAAGAGAATATAGGCTTATTTTAGTTTCTGCTTAGTGGGTTTGGTACCTGAGTCCCTGCCAAGTTCAGGTTCTGTAGCTAGATGAACATGATCATTAAAACCAAAGGGACCTAGCATCAGAATTGAAAGAAGGAGGTGGAGGCAGATTTCTGGTTGTAAAGATGTATAAATGCGTATATATATGCATATATACAAACTCACATATATATTATATATATTTATCATTTTTGTACAGACATGCATAGACATGCTTTCTGTGTGTATTTATATATGGTATGTCTATTTTATTATAAACATAAATATCTTTAAAAATACAGTGGTCAATTTTCTAAATTCAATTCTGACATCAACATTAGGAGGCTGTCTTAGTTTGGGTTTTTATTGCTCTGAAGAGACACCATGACAATGAAAACTCTTGTAAAGAAAACATTTAATTAGAGTGGCTTCCTTACGGTTTCAGAGGTTCAGTCCATTATCATCATAATGGGGAACATGGCAGTGTGCAGGTAGACATGGTGCTAGAATTGTAGCTGAGAACTCTACATATTGCAGGCAACAGGAAGTTAACAGAGGTATTGTGCAGTATCCTGAGCATAGAAAACCTCAAAGGCTACTCTTACAGTGATACACTTTCTACAACAAGGCCACACCCACTCCAACAAAGTCACACTCCTAATAGTGTCACTCCCTATGAGATGATGGGGGCCAATTACATTCAAACTACCACAGAGGGTCTCCCTAGAATTGGAGCTGCTTTGGAGTATACTGTGCTGATAGGCCATTGCACAGTTCATTTGCTCCCACAATGAATCGGCATGTGGGACTAAAATATGCAAATAAAATTACAGGAATGACGCAAACAAATCCTATATTTTCAATGAAAACTGTGTTCAAATGAAGGCATACTCAGAGTCAGACCTTGCAATGATGAAGACCCATTCATTAGCTTTCTCTGTATTGATTAAATTCAGGTCATATGGTGACTCTGGGCACAGTGCATGTTCTCAGAAAAAGAACTCACCCATGTGAAGTAAATTAATTATTCCAGAGCATGAATTTACTATAGAGTGAGTTGTCTCTTCCAGGAAACCCAACAACCAAAAGAAAGTGAGTTTGACATATTATAAAATGCAAATGAAAATTGTTTTCAGAGGAAGAATCAAGCATAAAAAACTGAATCATCTTCTGTAAAATACGAAATATGAAATAAATGCTGGGTTACTCCTGTAACCTTGTCCTCTTTCATAGACTCCCTGCCTTGCTGTTTACTCTACCTTTTATCAATGTTTTCAATTTGACCACTGTTTATATATCACCAATCGGCACCTCATGCAGACGTGATTTCATGCAGTAGGATCACAGAAAGGGTCATAAGTCATTGTCCAAAATGTAATGAACTATAAGGAATCACAGGACCATGGAGTCAAATGACTCTAGCTGAAGAGTGCTGAGTAAGATTTCAAAGAGCCTGCAAGATTTGGTCCTGTCTTAACAAAGAAATTAAAGTGGATCTCTCCACATGGGCATAGTGGAGATAGATGCCATGTAGTGCTGGGAATGGAACCCGGCCCCCAAACACCCTTGTACCACTGTTATGTACAAAGTATTTTCAAGTATTGCTCGTGTGTCCTGGGAACATGACTTCAAGTGGCTGCTTTATGAAGTCTTATGGTGTATGGCATGTGTATTAGAACAGTATGTCTGTGAACCACATAAACAGTGGAAATCCTTGGAGAGCTGCAAATGCCTTGCTTCATCTGAGAAAATCAGGGTGTCTACATAAAATGGCTATTCTACATAATTTCTAAATGCACCAACATTTTAAGAGAGTAAACGGGACACAGTCGGAGGGCTCACGAGGGGGGAATGGATGGGATTTGAGATGAATCATCTCACTCAGTGTTTGATTGGAAGGTAGACCTGAAGGCTAACACAGGATCTGAGGGCTACCGTGTTTGAATAGCATTTTCCAGTTGTTCTCCCTACCTCCCCCCGCCCCTAGTCTCCAAGCAGGCACCTTCCTGCTGCTGCCAGTTGCACATCCTCTCCTGACAAGCATTCCTTAGCCCTGAAGGCAACTGGCCAACTTAGGGCTATGACCTCCGGCTTTTACCCCACAGAACCGTTAGTTACACGGTCAGCTGCATGCAGGACAGTGGTGTAAAAGAGTCAGGGACGCATCTGCTGCTGCATTCATTATAACAGAGTAACACAAGTGGGTAAATCGCAGGACGGGTCCCAGATACCTGCATGGTGGATGGGAGAGTCGGCTTTCCTCTCCTCCTCAGAGTTCAGGTCCCTGGAGACCCCACAGCATCTCAACCTGGGGGCTGTCCTTATTCTTTCCCATCCTCTCAAAATGCTCATCTTTTTATCAATGGGATCTCATTAAAAAGCATCATCATTTCTAGCCTATTTTTAAAAAGTGTTTTTTTTTTTTCCTTCCTGATAATGTGGAGTCAGCATAGATTGGGTGGCTGTCTCAGCCGAAGCCGACTGTAAAATCACCGCCTTCCATTGGTAACAGGCTTTACTTTTCATGGGTTTGATTCAATCACTTCTCCAAACTGCTGGGCCAGTCACTGTCCTTCCTTTGAAACATTTCCTAATAGGAACTGGCTGGATAGATCTCCCTCACTCGCCAGCAATCGGGTTGCAGATACATAAAACCCAGTTTCTACATATACCTTACTTCGTACCTAACCAAGACACAAAGGAAGGCAGTGTTGGCAAAGAGTTTGGTGAACGTGGGGAGTCCTTGGTGTCGTGTCCTGAATGACTCGTACCTGTCCTTGTCAGGAGTTTATTTAGTCACCTAACCCAGCAAGCCTCCTTTCTTATGGTTTGTTCCTGCTCCTCTTTCTCACACAGCTTTGCTATCCTATTTGAAGGGACACCTGGCTGCAAGGACACCAGATGACTCAAGTTACCTCAAATAGCTAAGGGATTAAGTGTGAGGACACGTGGGAAGGCAGGCTTGGCCACTTGGCCAGATCTCTGGGAAACACTGAAAACTCAGAGCTTTGACTGAGGCAAGAGAAGATTAGGAGAAAAGAGAAAGAGAGCCAGAGGGGTCCTCTGGCACAGAAAGGAGCTTCACATTGCTGTTCCTCACCAGGGGACACAGCCAGTCCTCAGAGTCACCCAGGCCATGACCACTCTATGCAGAGGACAAAGGAGAGGCAAGCAGAGGCCTTTAAAATCAAGGTTTGGTAATCGCCTTCAGGTGCCCAATAGGTCACTGGAAGAGCAGGCCTTGACTCTCTGTGTTAGATGGGTGTCTATCAATAGAAACGTGAGATACACAACCTAAAAGGAAGAGATGTTGATTTGGGCCCAGGGATTCAGTCCGTGGTCACCTGACCCTCTTGCTTTGGGCCTGTGGAAAAGTGTTTCAGAGAGGCTGCCTTATAGCAGCTGGGAAACGCCAGGAGGCATGTGTCCCAGTATTGCCTTCAGGAGCACACCCCTAGTGATGTAATTTCCTTCCACTCAGGCACACCTACAGAAGGTCCTAATTCCTCTAGGCTGGCAACAAAGCCTTCAGCCTATAGGTTTTAGGGAGACTTTTGAAATTCCAACCCTAACACTATTGTATTTGAATGCCTTACTCTAAATCAGTGGTTCTCAACCTGTGGGTCACGACCCCTTGGGGTTAAATGACTCTTTCACAGAGATTGCCTTTGCATTTTTCTATGGTTTAAATTGTTTACTTGGAGTCAAGTGATCATTAACAAGGTAAAGTTAAGCATCATTCTACGAAGTTCTAGTTAGAAAGTGATTGTCCACTTCATTATCAATTTTCTAAAAAAAAAAGAGGGGGGTCTTTGGAAAGAAAAGATAATTATTTCTTAATAATAAGTTGATAAATTTTACTTATGATTCATTATATTGTTTTGCACTTTGGACCAGTATGTTAATAGAAAGCAATGTTATTGTCTTTAACTCAGCATTCTTGAAAGGTAAGTCAATAGTGACATCACATGTATTTCCTTTAAAGGGATGTAAAGAACAGTCAAGAAATCATCCAAAATTAGTGATGACAGCACTACCCCGTCACATAGATGCTGCTGTTCTTCAAGGGGATGAGGCAGGATCAGCTCTTGAACTAAGACAGTTTGCTGAACTCTGTCATTTTAATTTAGCAAGCAAACATCCCTACGTTTTCTTCTCTGTGGAATTCCCAATCACACCCGAAATCTGCCCTAGTGCCAACACTGAAGGAGCCCAGCAGTGTCACCAGGCCCTGCCTGGAAAATGGTGTCAGTGTTCTGCTATCTTAGAAAAATGTCGCCATGGGACTGCAGTGTACTGATTGTCGTAAGTCAGCCAAGCATGGTGTTTATTGGCTTCATCTTACTGATGAATTAACTTGCGTTTGGATGGTGAAGTCATCATCTCACATACTAATGTTTTCCAAGACATCTATAAAGTAAGTGGTCATGAGAAGAAAGGCCTTTCTTTGGTTTTGGCTTTTGAGACAGGATCTGAAAACTCTGTAGCCCAGCCTCCAGCTCATGGTGGTCCTTCTCCCTCACCCTCCGAGATAAGAGACATGTGTGCCCCGTGTTCATAAACAGCTGGAAATAATGTTTTTAATAGTTTTATTTCTAAGGAGATGAGGCAACAACACAGTGTATTTTTAATATTGAAAGCTGTGTGACTTTATAACTCCATTCACAAAGGTGCTAACTGGGTCTACAGACATTGCTTTGTTTTGCTTATTCTGACAAGCTTCCCCAGAGAAAGCTCCAATCCAGTTGGAACATTGAAGATATTTATATCTAAACCCTGGGGAGGCTTAAACTGATGCAGAGACGATGGAGGGATGCTGAGTACTGGGTTGTTCCTCGTGGCTTGCTCGGTTGGCTTTCTTACACAACCCAGGACCACCTATCTAGGAGAGGCACTGCCCACTTGTCCTCCAACATCAACCATTGATCAAGAACCTGCCCCACAGACATGCTCACAGGCCAATCTGATAGAGGCAGTTCTTCAACTGAGGTTACCTTTTCCCAAATGACCCTACTTTGCACACATACATACAAACTGGTGATGCTGATTTGCACAGCCAATGATGCTAAATGTTATGATTTCAACACCCAATTAATATAAAAATCACTAATGAAATGTCTTATAGTCTTGTTTTTTTTTTTTTTTTTTTTTTTTTTTTTTTTTTTTTTTTTTACTTCCAGGTACTAAACATTTGTTTTCCTCTTAGTGCACTACTTAATTTTGGCTATCTGCATTTTAGGTGTTCGAAAGTGTTATGTGAGTATGGCCACCACATCAGACAGGCTGGAAGACAAAACGAAAACAATGCAAATGCTGTTTTTTATTGGCTGATGCTTAGTAAATAACTGGAAACACCAAAATAAATACAAACGAATTCTTAATTTACTTACATGACCCTGGGCTATCTCATTTGAAATCCCCTCTTACAAAGAAAAATTCTTACCCTACTGTGGATGCAAACTTGAAAAAAAGATAATAAGCTTTCTGTGGGTTTCTTTGTTTTTCTCTTTCCTGTAAAGGTTCCCAGAAAATCGCGGGACATATTTTTATTTTCCTGTTGTCTACCTGATGTGCTGACCCCTTTTGTCGTGATTCCTCCCATATGGCAACTATCCTTGGGTAGTCACATCTGATTTTGAAGGGTTTGGTCATACTCAGGTATGCTATCAGTGAAGGGATAAACTGGAGTTGAAAAGAAAGTCACTGCTTTCTAGTGTGTTGTACGGCTCCAGACTTGGTCCCTGTGTCCTTCCAGGCAACTCTCTATTTCTCTGTTGGCAGCTGGACGCTCAAGATGCTCCTTGTGTCTGAATTGTGATGTCTGGTGTAATGTGTTATGAGTGCCCCATGGTGTCTTGTGCTCCTTAGGTTTTTACTTTTAAAAGACCTACTCATTCTGGCATGAAGAGAAATGACTTCCTGCTCATGAGTCTTGAAGTGATAAGTTCCTGAGTGCTGCCAAGCACAGTGAAGAATGAGGAGGGAGCAGCTGTAGCCCACAGTTCTTTGCTAGAAAAGCCCATGGCCCTAATTGATCATTTAAACCCACAGCGCCAGTTTAAATTACCCAAAACTTCCCCAACATCATTCTTTCCACTTCAGATCTGCTGCAAACAGACAAATTACCAACACAGTTCTGTCAATCATCTCTACCTAAAGTTAAAGGAGCTAAAACCTACATTACCATGGCCTTTTGGGACCTTGGTCTGCTCAGTTTCATCACTTTACAGGATAAATGGTATTCTTTTGTCTCAACAACATGTTCCTAGCTCCCTAGGACCCTTTTGAGCAACTAATAAAGAGATTCAGACCCAGTCCAATATAGCAAACAAAGACAAGCTTTCTCATTCCTCTCAAAATGTAAAATAGATTGCCAACCCTACAAAGGAAAGCAAGAAGAGAGAATAGAATCCTCACTGCAGGAGCAACCAGCTCAGCCATAGGCTGGACCCACACCTAGACCAGACCTGAGCTAATCATTCTAATAATTTATTATAATTTTATGTGCATTGGTGTTTTGTCTGCAGATATGTCAATGTGAGGAAGCCAGATCCCCTAAAATGGAATTACAGACAGTTGTGAGCTGCCATGTGGGTGCTGGGGATTGAATTCAGGTCCTTTGGAAGGGCAGGCAGATCTCTGAACGTCTAAACCAGCTCTCCAGCCCTTGCTAATCATTCTAGAAACAATTGTATACTAAAAATTCCCTTTCCTTTCTTTTTCATGTTTCTTCTCCTCTCCCTATTTTTCTTTATATGGACTGGACTGATTCAGCCTCTAGAGAGCCAGGGTATAGCCATAACTACCTACTGAGGCAGCCTACAGCCAAGCTTGGGCCTCAATGTACACATTCATTAAGTAATGCTAAAAACTACCACTTCCTAATGTTTTGCAATAAGGCAGGTACAGGAATTGAAATAATAAATAGAAAATATTTAGGAAGTATTCTTCAGAGGAAAACTCTATGGAATTATTAACCCATTAAAATGAAATGAAGAAAAACATGGAACATAACTCCTCCAAGAAATGATGCATTTCTGAAATTCCTGGAGCCTATCCCCCCCAAAAAAAATTTTAAAAAAGCCATCCTTTCCCAGTGGGCTACAAGCTACAATAGAGGTAAAACACTCCTCTGCAGGGCAATGCATACACCAGGCTCCAGGGGTTTGTGTGACAGACAAGCTGAAGCCCAGGACTTGGTATCCAAAGGGAGATCACAAACTTCCATGAAAGGTCATTATTGGATTTTAATGGATTTGATTTTAGGAGAGTGTCAAAGTGTCAGTCAGAGCCCTTGAGAAAAAAAATGTCAAATCTCCCATCACCAGTGGGAAATGATCAGTGAGCGTGTACTGAGCACCAAGTTCAAAACACATATATGAAGTCAAGAAATTCCTAATTCCTAAAAGACCCACTAGTCACCTCCCTGTCCCCTTCAGTGCTGCTTTGATATGGAAAAGGGTCCAGAGCTGTTGATATACAACATTTCTTGTGTAGAGGGGGTATGAAATCCTTCCCAGAACTTTAGGCCTAGTGCCACAGAAAATGAACCCTGAATCACTTAGATATCTGTTTCTCTCTCTGTGTCTCTCTGTCTCTGTCTCTCTGTCTCTCTCTGTCTCTCTCTGTCTCTCTCTGTCTCTCTCTCTCTCTCTCTCTCTCTCTCTGTCTCTCTCTCTCTCTCTCTCTCTCTCTCACACACACACACACACACACACACACACACACACACACACACGTCCTGCATGAAAATACAGGCGAATGTAGGCAGAAATGATGCTTGTTGCATTCCATGAGGTGTCAAAGCACTGGGTAACACCACAAAGGGAAATCCCAATCTAAATCTAAGAATGCCCAGGGAAGGCCAGAAGACCTCCATCACATTGTAATTAATGGAGCTGTCAGTGAGGGGCCTATCCAACTCCAGTCTCATGACAACCAACAGCAGAAACAACACGCTGTCTGAACACCCTGAGAACACTTGCTTGGAGTACCTCCCTAAAATCAAGACATAAATTCTACTTTCCACCTTGAAAATCTGGTTTTATTTTCAGCCTAAAGCTTTTGTTCTACAGAAGGAAATCTCTCTCTAATCAGACTCTCATGCTAACTACCTGATCATTCCATGAGCTCGTTCCAGGACAGGCTGTCAGAGTTCAGATCAGGCAAAGCTCCTGAACCAAGTCAGTGGCCACAAGGGCAAAATGAGGAGGGAGAAGGATGGAAGAGGATGAGGGAGCAAGCCAGGGAGGACAGGAGGTGGAATTGGACTGTTTCATAACTATTACACAGATCCTTGAGGAGGAATGTAGACTGAGGTCACCTGACGGCCCTCCTACATACCTGTCACCCATAGGATGACACTCTCTCCTCAGCAAACGATGGAGAGAACTCAGAACATTCAGCATCCCTGGATATTTACCTCCATTAAACTTAAAATTCATTTTGTTTTGGTTTTTTGTTTGTTTTGTTTTTCAAGACAGGGTTTCTCTGTGTAGCTTTGGAGCCTGTCCTGGAACTCACTCTGTAGACCAGGCTAGCCTGGAACTCACAGAGATCTATCCGCCTCTGCCTCCCAAGTGCTAGGATTAAAGGTGTGTGCCACCACTGCCTGTCCTTTAAAATTGTTTTTTTTTTTTTATGGTAAGAAAGAATCTAAGTAACAGAAAGGACCAGAATAATTTCTAATCTCAGTGCAATTCAAATTCAGAGAAATTTGTTGGTTCCATGAGATGCATGGATGCATACTTCTCAGGACATGGATATGCTGTATGCCCTGACCAGTGTCCCAAGGTAAATATAGTAACTACAGCCTGGGAATTTACACAATGTGCTCCTAGGAGAGTGCTTGCAAATTCACCTGTGTGTGTGCCCCGTAGAAGCATCACACCCACTCAGGATTTGAGCAACATGCTGACTACCCCACACTGGAACATAGAGCCCCACTTCTGAGAGAACTGGTCCATTGATATAAATATGTCCTTTCATCTACCATCCGAGGGTAATAGCTGTGTAAGGGAATTTTGATCTCTTAGAATCTCTTATTTACTTTTGTACCTATTAATACTTATATTATTTTGGTATAATGTAGATGTGGTTGTTTATATGACATGCCCTCTATAAGTTTGGGGCATTTGAAGACTTGGTCTTTATTTGGTGTTAATTTTAGGGATGATTAGGCCCAACATACTTCATGGATCCTTGCTGTTGCTTTCACACACACTTCTACCCTCCTGCACCTTTTCAACCACTCAGTATTTTCAGGGACTCCCATCTCCGCTCTTGAACATTGTACAGTGACTAATTTTCGACAGCTACTTTGAGTGTTCTAGACATGCACATAGTCCAGAGCCAGACTGTGAAATCAAGGGTTCCTATGAAGCTGTGTCTAGAACAACCCTACTGAGGAATTAGACACCAGGCCCTGCCCACACGCAGTCTCAGACCTCGTAACTAGCTGATCACACGTTTTCAGTGACGCTGTTCAAATAACAGCGGGGACACTGGAAGTCACACAGCGATATGAATAGCAACTGAGAATGTCTCATTACTGGGTCAAACTGGATTAATACGTTGCTTTATTTAGGTTCTCTTTGAAACGGAAAACCACCCAACCTTTAACTCTTGGCTTTTATGACAGCGAGTTCAACTTCCCTTTGCCTCCTCACACCACAGACTCCATCTGCTTCTGAAATGCATGTGTGGCCAAGAGGCATGAACCCAAACACTCTTTAATCAGAGTACCACCACCTACTTCAGGTCAGGGGGGAACTTTGCAGAAAGAATGAGTCCTACATTACAGAGCAAACTCTAAGTACATTCCCCACACCCCTAACACAGACTACAGTTTACAGGGTGCAACTGCATATCAAAGCAAAACCAAGGTAGGCATTCCACTATTTGTTCCTAAGATGTTTTTCACTGGCCCTAGAGAGAATTCGACCATCATATAATGCACTTGTTCGGGAGGAAAACTCTCCATTGACTAGCTTTCTTTGGCATAACACTCTGACAGCCAGTGTGATCCAAACATCACCAATCTGCAGCTCCCATGTACAAGTTTTTAGAAACCTTCCTCGGAGCTAGTGAACAAGATGGTAAATGTATCTTTAATAAATACATTGTTGTTATTATTTATTTCAAAATAATTTAAACCCTGTATCAAAAAAAGTTAAGTTCCATATTAAAAGAAGACATCTGAAATTACAAGATCTTCTCCATCATCGCATCCTGTATTAAATTAGCTTAGACTGTTGCCAGCAAACCTACTGTGAGTAAGAATGTTCACACAGCAACAGCTCCAGAACTCCATGGGCATGTCAGGTGCTGCAAGGCAACCTTGATGTAACCTTGTTGGAATATTTTGCAGCCTCCCACACAGAGCACACTGAATGGGGATCAGACTCATAAAATGCTGATACCTGGTCCAGATCAGCAATCAAGTTCACTGCTGTATTTCATCGGAAACTCAAGAGTTAATGTGTGCACCTTTTTCCTGTCAGCTCCAGATTGTGCTAGCATTAAATCTGGATAGCATATACTTTCATTTCAATGTGACAGAAGATTTGAGAAAAAATCAAAAGCTAGTTGTTCTCGGGATAAGAAAAATCTAGTCTTTTACATGGCTTAGTCGATTTTAACATCTCAGAATGTACAAGTTCAACGCAATGCATGAATCAGGGGCTGTTAGTGGTCAGACACTTACGCCATGATGCCCGAGAGGTGGAACATTTCGGCTGTGATGTAGGACAAGTAGCTGTACAGGAAGACAAAAAGCGGCTCGATGACTCGGATGTTGTGAGTGAAACGGGTGGTGAAGGCTGCTATAAATCCCAGGAGGATGCCGATGAGCACCCCGCCGATGCCCACCACGAAGAAGTTGGCGATGCCGGCAAACACGTCGACGGTGTGGATGGTTTTCATCTGGCAGAATGACTTGAACAGGTTGTACAGGACCTAGGGGAATGAGAAAGCACACAGTTGGGCCCTCTGCAGCTGGAGACACGTCAGTGGAGAATGTGCTTATCACACACGTGTGAGCATCAATGTTTGAATTCCCAGCACCCCTGCAAATTCAGAGAGGGCACGGGGGCCTGCTTGTAACCACAGGGGGCAGAGGCAGGGGGATCTCAAAAGCCAACCGGCCATCAAACTGGGTTCAGCTTTGAGATCCTGCCTCAGTAAATAAGGTGGAGAATGATGGAGGAAGACTTTGTTAACCTTGGGCCTCCTCATATACACGCACGCGCGCGCACACACACACACACACACACACACACACACACACATGCACACACACGCACACATGCATGCACATGCACATGTACATACATGCACACATGCATACACATGAGAAAGAATAAAAATATTCCTCTATTCCTCCCAGTTTTCCCTGTGATCACCCTGGGCATAGAAAAAAAAAGCTAAGAAAGAGATTTGTTCTATGTCAGAGGAAATACTGTGTAGTTATTTGCCATGAATAATAATATTGTGGCTTTAAATAAAATCTTTAGCAAAAAGTGTCTTGGTGTCTTGTCAGATAAACTCTTTTGAGAAGTAAAGAAGAGAACATTGCAAATACATTACCCAAATTATTCTTCAAACATTATTTTTTTCCAGCCACCACCTGGAAGGCTATTTTCAAACACTTGGTTGCCATACCCTGTTCATATTGCCATGGCTCAGAAGCCGTGTGTCATAGAGAAACTTACCAGCCTGTTGTGGAAATACATTTACAAAGTCCTACCATGGAGTCATGACATGGAACGGGCACACCCTTCAGTGCAGGTACCCCACTGAGGGATTCCTCCTTCCAGGAAACGCATCCTCACTCATATTCACACCTCTTTGTTCTACCTACATATGCAGTGTGTGCCTGGTATAATGTAAAGCATCAAGGATGTTTCTAAAAGTGAAGAGGCCATATGTACTTGATGTGTGAACGTGTGTGGTGCATGTGTGTTGAGCCTTCACACACACTGGATGCCTGTAAAGTAACGGATCCACGCCTGTTTTTGTTGTTGTTTCTTTGTTTGTTTGTTTATCAGTCTTGATTTAATTAAGACTTCAGGAATTCTACTCACTTCATGTCCTTGGACAATATGTTATAACCCATATGTGGAAGCCTCTGCGCCACATGAGAGGGAAAAGATTGACTTCGAAGTCTTGTCATTTTCCCCCACAGATAAGAGAGTCAAGCTCAACTCAAACAAGTTTCCTGAATTTTTTCCACTGTGGAATTTACCGCTATGGGGTCATTCCAAAATTTTAAAAAGCCAACTTGTGAGGGCAATGGACACAAGGGCTGGGATGTACCTTCATTTGGCTTCTGAGAAAGTAAAAAACAATCAAATTTTTCTGAAGTCAAGTGACACAAAATGTCAGAGGTGATGTTGGAATACAGATTTTCTAACCTGGATGAGGTGTTCAAGGTTCAACATGGGCCCATGAGTCAGCCACCTCCTGATAAGCAGCCCATGTCCCAGCGAATGCCACACCACTGCCTCCATCTCAGTTATTTACAGAGTCTACTGCCTTGTGGACTTGGCAGAAATGTTTTCCTCTCCCGGGTCAAGCAGCACCTTGTTAGGAGTTCTGTCTTCTGTACTGCCTAGCGGATGCACCAATTCCTACTTTCAGTCCTGAGTTTGCTACAGGGTCCAGGTACAGTAGCAACTCTGTGTCACACTGCTGCCTCACAGGGTTTGAGAGGTGACACACACATCTCTTGCCTCCAAACTGCCAAAGACAAAGGTGACAGCCACCATTGCATCAGAAGTGGCCTTTCTCAGGGTGTTCAGTGGTAGGCCAGTTCAGTTTTTGCCTAGACAGCCTCCCTCGGTTCCACTAAGATACTACAGTTTCGTCCTCGACTCCACCAGCTCTGCTCTGTCTCCAGCCTACACCAGGGAGCCCGTGTCTCTCTCTCTCTCTCTCTCTCTCTCTCTCTCTCTCTCTCTCTCTCTCTCTCTCTCTCTCTCTCTCTCTCTCTGTCTCTCTGTCTCTGTCTCTCCCTCCCTCCCTCCCTCTCCCTCTGTCTATTCTACCTCTTCAGATTTTCCATTTTCTATTCTCACGAGTCAAAGTCTTTGGTTGCCTGACTTTGGAAAGGCCTGATAGTCTTAATATACATGGATCTTGTTCTTCCTCCCATCCTTTCTTTCTTCTTTCCTCTCCTCCCTCCCTCCCTCTCTCCCTCCCTCCCTCTCTCCCTCCCTCCCTCTCTCCCTCCCTTCCTTCCTTCCTCCATGATTTACCACTTTCCACATTACCCTTAAAAGTCAGAGGTAGAATTTCCTCACTACTCGACAAAACACACCACATGTCCCCATCCCTCCCTGTGCTTTCTTTCCTGTCATTTTCCTTGATGGAGGCAAGTTCCTAACCCTGGGAACTGTCTTCCAAGGTAGCATTACTGAAGCTGCCATTCTTCCCAAGGGCCCTCTCCGATTCCTACAGCCTTTGGGTATTGCCTTTTCCTCTGACCTGCAGTACGCAGATGGACCCCCAAACCACATAGCACTTTGCCACTTTGTACTGCCTGCCTTCCCAGTGAGTATGATGTTTCCCCCCCCCCCAAAAAAAACAAGAAACGTCTTCCCAGAGGGAGCCAGAAAGTGTCTGCTCCTCCTCCATCGTCCTTCCACCTATCACAATGACAGGCCCTCATGGGGAGCCTGAATGTGCTTGTGCATGAAATAACTATTATCAGCAGAGTTGCCCATTCACGACCCTTCCAAAATTGTTTTCCTAGCCACTCAATACATCCAATCTATCAAAGGGTGTCCTGCTTCAAACTTTGCTCTAAATATTGAAAGGGAGAAGCTGAATCACGGGTACTTTACTTTTGGGCAATGGACAAAATGTCCAGTTTGACCAGTTTATTGCCAAAGATAGCAGTGCCTTGTTGGAGGGAATGGCAAGGTTTAAGCAGTGTCTACAATTGGAAAGCCTCTGTGAGCTCCAACTTGTTTTATGCTCAGTCTTATGGAACTAGTTATAACTGAATAGACAGTTCACTTCAGTTAAGTTTTTAATTTTATCTGAGATAATCTATACAGAAAGGAGATTTGGAGTTTTAATTTACACACACACACACACACACATATGCATGTGTGTGTGTGTGTGTGTGTGTATGTGTGTGTTGTGTACATGTAGATAATGATGTAAGTTGTGTGACAAAAGTATCTCAGGTGTTGGCCAGAAAGTTGACATGTATTTTTAATAAATTAAAATTCCAGTGACACCTCTGTAATAAATTAATAATAAGCCCATGTGCTGGCTGAGCGCACTCAAGCCTGTCATATGATCTAAGGTCCGTTTGTTATGAATATTTATATATATATATGCATGTGTGTGAATTATGAATTAAATGTTTTAAATTTGGATTTAAAATGTGCAGTGATTCAGTGAAAGTGTATAAAGCAAATTATACAAATACATTTGTTTATTCATGAAAATAGCATGCAGGTCCCTTTATTATAAAAAAGTGATAATTATTTTCTCAAAGCATAATTATTTTCTATCATGAATTTCAGATAATTCTGTGATTTGCAAGTCTAGGTTGAGCATACAGTGTTCAGTGCTAACCTTCCTGAAGTGAATTTTCACCCCACAGCCCATGATAACTTACTATCAAGATACATCACTAACTTCTGTCTTCAAAGACAGAGGTCCTTTACAGCCCTACCTACAGGAAACACTCAAGGAAGTTCCTTGAATCTTCCAGGAAACTTTGTTAGAACACTCAATGGCTGCCCTAGCTCTTAGGCCTGATGTTAGACATTACCATGTGAGAAGAAGTCAATTTGTTATAGACCACTGTGGAAACAGTGGGATGTCTCTTGGGATTTAAAATATTTCCACAAAAATATCAAAACGAATTAACATGAAAATACTAAAAATCAGTTTTAGATTTTCAGTTACGTGCCATTCCTCTACTTGATTTGAATTTACCTTAGCTTTTGACAACAGCATGATGAGTTTGGTTTATAACTTCTAGATTAGATAGTATTCGTGCTTTGGGATAGTTTTGAGCTGGGATTTCTCTCCCTTAACCCTTCTAGTTGAGTTTATCATGATACAGGAAGGGTTGAGTTGATGTAACACAGCCTTGCTCTGATTTACTGATATCCCTCAATCTTCAGCTCCTGGTAATGCTTTATATTTGGGTATAAATAATACCATGATCCATATTTCATGTTCGATGAGTTATTGAAACCTCTCTTAGTGATAAAACTCTGGAAAGGAGTCAAAGGCTATTCAGTAAAATGTCCTTTATGTAACCCGGTAGAAGACAAATAATGGTCTACACCATTACTCTAGTTGTTCCTCACGTGGATTCAGTTCAGTGCAGTGTTTAGTCAATTCTGTGAGAGAAACATTAGAGAGTTTATTCTATGCCATCAGCAAGCCTGGGGTAGGGGGCAATTCTAATATTCCATGAGTTTATGTTTTGAGGGACTTGCAAGCCAAGGTATGATCTTCCACAGAAAACCATTAGGTTGTCCTGACTTACTGGTTCTGACTGTAGAGAAGAACTTCTTGCACTTTTACACATAGCTATGTGCTTTCTCTGTCCCTTCCTGGCCTTCCCTGGGGCAGCCATCCATCTCCATCTACAGCACAGCTCATGGCTGTGCATCCGTGACAGTGAGTGTGGGATGTGCCTCTGTATCCGCCCCCCCCCCAGTGTTTTGTACACTTTGAATAATGAGTTAGCCAGATCTCTTCCTGAAATCTAACTGGATGAAGCATTTTCTGAGTGGTATGAAGGCCATCTAAACTGCATGTAGTTCTGAAACCAACCTAACTTTGCTGAGATCCCTTAGAAGGAATCCAGCAAGGTGTTCTTATTTCATCATAGGTTCACTCCAAAAATTCCACATTCACAGGCCCACAGTCTCCTCCAGCAAGGGTAAAATTTACATGTGAGTATAAGTCCTGATGGAATACCTGAAGCCTGAGGGAATTAGAATGAGTGACAAAATGTCTTTACTGTTACACAGTTTCCTAGTTAAAATTTAATATTGAAAGTTAATGACAAATCATGGTTAATAAATAATAGAATGTATGAATTAAGTTTTGTTGTTGAGTAAGTTAACTTGCTGTCTGAAAAAAATACCTTAGAAGCTATTCTAAAATTATATATATATGGCTTATTAACACTCAAATTGTTTTCTCCATAATAATGTCCAGCTGGAGTTAATGAACATCCTTCCAGGTTTAAAAATATATTTTTATTTAACTCAGGGATCTGCTTTTGCAGTAAAATATGACTAACAGAGAATCATGCTTGTTTCCGTGCACACTGTCAAATGAGCCATGAATAACATTTGAAGGGTAAGAGCTAATGGGGAGAGTACTGTAAGTGAAGTGAACATTCTTTAATCTGCCCACCTCAGTTGCATCTACAAAGCGGTAGTACCTTTTGCATAGGCTGTCTAAGGAGCTGATCGTGAGAGAAGCATTCAGTAAGAGTTAATGGCTGCCATTCCTGTCACCCGTAAGGCCTCACTAATGCCAACTAACTGGTTTACCAGTTCAGGATCACTTAACTGTAACTACTGAAGGGAGATCTCTCTAAAGGTCCATGGATCAGGGAAGGGTCTTCCTTGTCCACCCCACCACCCCTTGCCTGAGTTCAGAACGCACGATGGAAGTAAGTTCTGCTAAAGTAAAGATCGCAGCAGCTTTTGACTCCAGCTATGTGGTATTTAAAAGAGGATTAAAATAATTAGTGCTTTGTAAAAATAAAAAACTGCCTGTGGGAACATGATGAGGGTCAGGAGTGTGCTGATTCAGTGGAAGCAGAAAGTATGCATGTGAGAAAAGATTTCCTTACAACCATCAACAGCAGTCACACTGTTCCCAGAAAGAATGTTGTCTAATAGACATCATTTCACAAGTGTTGCATATTAGTAGATATTATACATACTATATTATATATATATATGTTATGTATGTATACTAACGGCATTACTTCTCCCAGAGAGAATGTTCCCTAGTAAGCATAATATCACAAGTGTTGTATATTAGTAATATTATAAATACTAATATTATAATACTAATATTAAATAGTAATATTATAAATACTAATGGCATCACTTCTCCAGAGAGAACATTCCCCAGTAAGCATAACTTCACAAGTGTTTATATTAGTATCTATTATATATACTATACTATATATACATGTAATATATAAATATTATACATATACTAATGGCATCAATTCTTCCAGAGAGAATGTTCCCTACTAAACATCACTTCACAAGTGTTTTTATATTAGTATTTCATACATACATACACACATATATATATATATATATATTACATATTACATATATTATGTATACTAATAGCATCACTTCTCACAGAGACCTGAGATCCCTTGAATTATTACCAAAGACCATTAGGTTTAAAAAACATCACAGAGCTAAACCATCAGAGATACAATGGCCATAATCATGTTCCTGTTCCTTAAATGTGTTTGTGCTTTGTATTTTATGAAGGTGCCAGGTATACACTCTTTGTGGGGCCTGGTGAAAATTAAAAGTGAGTAGCCAATTATACCATAATAAATAAAATATAAGTAATTAATTAAAATGTGTATTAAGAGTTTTAAGGTCACAACATAAGATCATTAATCCAAATGAAGGACTCTGATATTAGGAAGTATGTACTCAATTTTTCCAACCCTCCCCAGACATGCAGTTGCTAAAATCCTTAGACTCTCTTCAGTGACAAGTGTCTTTGCATGCTAATGACTGGTTGGTGGCTGGCAGATTCAGCAAGACAGGATCTGGTCACTGGAAAGACGAGAGCCAAGTTCAACAGGTGAAACTTTGATTCCCATCTTCAAACCTCATGAAAGGGAAAGGGTAGAAGGTGAAATTAATATCATATGGCCAGTGGTGTAATCAATCGTGCCTGTGTCAAAAGAACCCAAAGGGACAGATTCAGAGGGCTTCTGGATAGCTGGGTGTATGGGAGTTTATTATGAAGCTTCATGCCCCTTTGCCCGATACACCCTCCACCTGTATCTTTTGCAGTATTGATATACTAAACCAATGTATATGAGCCTTGTGAGCTACTCTAGCCAGAAGGAGGTGTGGGAACTCTTACTGTACAGCCTATTAGTCAAAATCACAAGTCAGGTGAACTGAGGCTTGCAATGGGCAAGAGACTGGGGGACTGAACCCTCAGCCTGTATGCCTGATGCTATCTCTAGATAGACAGCATCAGCAATGATTTGACTTAGATGGAAGTTAGCCAATGTCCACTGTAGGATCCATTGCTCCTTTGCCATGTGGGGGAAATGCTTCCCTACATTTGACATCACATCACGCTGTTAATGTACAGCAAGAGAAACCTGACAGGTTATTCACTCTAGAAACTTGGAAAGCCTCTTAAGATGTAAGTGATGGATGGTTCCCACATACTCAGTGACATTCCAGGCGCTCGTTCACTCACCACTGTGACAGCGTCATTGAGCAGAGACTCGCCGAAGACCAGGATATAGAGCTGTTCGTTGACGTGAATGTTCTCAAAGACAGCGAGCACAGCCACGGGGTCCACAGCTGAGATCAAGCTGCCAAAGAGCAGGTTCTGGAGCAGCGTGATGTCACTCAGGCCAAAGGCCTCAATCTGGCAGATGCCAAACAAAGACACCCCAATGCCAATGGAGTTCCACAGCGTGCCTACCACGGCATACCAGAAAATGGTGCCAAAGTTCTCAAAGAAGGGGCGAGTGGGCATGAAGTAGCCAGCATCCAGAACGATGGGTGGAAGGAGGTACAGGAAAAACACGTCTGTCTTCATGGCGGGGGGAGACTTTTCATCAACACCAAAGATGATCCCACCTAGTAGAAGTCCAACCATTATGAGAAGGCAGCTCTCAGGCACGATGGTGGGCAACTTGTGATAGAGGTGGAAACCTGGTCAGGAGAAGCAGAGTCTGGGTTATGCAGGAGTTGGGGAGAATGGGTATTATTAGTCCCCATAGAAACAGTGGGCCTAACTTCAGAATCTCCCAGGTGACTGCAGTTGGCTTCTAGATTGTAAAATGGCCCACTTCAAACAGGTTACATTTAGTTATTTACATATGTGCAGGATATATTATTGAGGCACAATGTGAATTTTAAGCCAGAAATCAAATGCGAGAGATACCCATTGTTTACATGCCACAGTGTGGGGGTTTCTATAACTTTATTACATTTTTTCTTAATTACTGGGACTATGGAAATGAAATAAAACAATGCAATTTGTATGCGTGTGTTAGACACGGCCCCGTGTGTGCCGGGTACAGCTGTTTGTGGGAATGCCAGTACACACGTTTGCTTGTGTTTTCACACCCAGCATTCCCCTCCTTTTCTCTCCCGCAGGCTTCTGCTTAGGTGTCCTCTATGTGAGAAGCACACAAGACTCCCTGTGGAGAATAAGATACTTTTTTCCTTTCCTTCTTTCCTTTCCTGGGAGGCTCCTGTGCCGGCCAGAGGCCAGCTCAAGTGTGGGCCCTCAGCAGTGAGCAGTCCACACTTGTTTTGTTTTGTTTGTTTGTTTGTTTAGTTTTGTGTGGAGACAAGGTATTTAACCAGCAATGACTTAATCTGGCCAGTGCATCTTAAACATCCGTAAGCCTCCCCAGCACTGAAATTACAAGCACATGCCGACCACCCAGCGTTTTTCCTGGGTTCTGACTATCAGTCCTCATGTTTTTACAGCAAGCACTTTCTTAATGGAACTCCCACTGCCCAGTCCCAAACAATGCAATTTTATGCTGAAAACAATTTAATTCTGTTCAGAACATCTTCCTATGTAACATTTCATCTCATCCTACCAAAACTCCAGTAGGTAGGCAAGGGAGTTATTTTTATGCTTTTAAAAACCGAAGTGAGAATCAAGGCTCAAAACCCTCCAGGGTCTCACCAAACTGGTTGGGTCACGAATCATCTTTGAGATTACTACTGCTTTCTATGCTATTGATTAAAAAAAATAGTAATTTCTTGATCTTTGATCCTTTCATTTTAATATCGGATATGTTTAATTTTTGAGATGTGGGGTCCTTAAGAAACAACCAAAGCAACTCATTAGGATGTGTTAAATAACTGTTTGGTGAAAAATATATACACATCATGAACTCCCCCATCAGGAAGAGTTCCCGAACGAGTGGTGAAACAGGTGTATCTGTGAATTACTCCAATCCAATCCAAGGTTGGCTCATGTTCCAACCAAGAGCCAGGTAAATACAAAGTAAGAAGTGTTCTGATAGGAAAAATGCCCAGAAGGAGCCAGTACTGTGCAGACATCAAAGACAGAACTCCTAGACAGGCATCGAAGCCTCCCAAGAAAGAAAGGAAGAGAAGGGAATGGCTATTTGCTATACCCCATGGAGAGACCCAGTGTGCTTTTAACATAGAGAATACCTGAGCAGAGGCTGTGGTAGGGCAAAAAAAAAAAAGAGAGCCTATAATTGCAACATAGCAGTACCTCACCCTAAGACCCTTCATATATTTTGGAACCGAAGCGGACTATGAAAAGACCGTGGCTTGAGTGAGTCTCCTCCCAATTTCAATGTAACAGAACGAAGACGTGGGGACTTTGAGAGGCGATCATGACAGTGAAATTTAAACCAGGAACAGGATACATTGGACAGCCTCGGCAACGGCGGTCTATTGGAGCCAGCAGAGCAGCAGCAGGCAAGTTCGGAAGATCATGACGAAGGCGATACTGCTGCAGAGATGATCAGAAAGTCACCCTAGTCATGGAAGTTGGGTTCAGATTCCCAGGAGCAAAGTGTTCTGTGGCACCCTTCTGATGACCGAGTGTGCAGTGTGCGCTGCTCTGCCAGTGAGTGACAAGTTCCAGGAGGATGGAGACGCTGCCCTTTGGCACGCCTGTCCCCTCAGGCTTGATAATCAGCTCTTTTCTCATTGTTCTTCTACACCTCATTTCTCACCACACACCCAGTCAACCAGGGCCTACCTGCGTCGCCACAATACGGTGCCCTTGATAGTGAGTCTTGTCCAAATAGGAACACTGCTTGATCTTTGAGACCCCCAAAACTCAACCTATGGCCAAAGAATGGCTGACTCCTTCCTCCATTGGTGTTCCAGACAGGAACTGTTTCTGCCCTGGGATCAACTTCCTGTTTCCTGCCCTGTGAGACCCACCAGTTCGGAGATCTACTCTCTGTGAACTCATTCTGGGAAAAGGCCTCCGGTAGTGTCTGGGGGAGTCCATCCTTCTTCCCTTGCCCTTCCGCCTTCGGCCACGTGCGAGTGCAGCAAAGAGACTGTTGCTAGAGGTCAAGGTCCTCGCTTAGGCTTAGACTCCTAGCATTCAAAATCATGAGAAAATAAATGTTTTCTTTTTCAAATTGCCCAGTCTACCAGTCTATGGTATTACTGAAGCAGCAGAAATGGTCTGAGACAGAAAAGTGTCAAAAATGATAGGGCAAGAGAGCATATGGTGGTGACAGTACACATTGCCAGAAACTCATAATCACAGCTGTTTTAATAAGTGAAACCCTATTACAAAGAGGACCAAAACCCCAGCATGAAATACTCCATGAGCTGAAGCAATAGTATTTGGAGGAATATAAAATACTAATTTCTACACAATAAAGTGAACATCTGTATGTGGGGTATTCAAATCATCCATTGTGGGTTATTTTATTACTCAGAAGGCTGCAGTAATAAGTGGAATTAATGTAGCCAATGGGTACAGCTGTCCCCTGCCCATGACCTCTGGCTGGCCCACTGACCTCATTGTCAAACAGAAGAAAAAGTTCTCCCAAAACCCCATCTTTATTTCTCTCTCCACGCTGCCTCCTTTCGCAGCCAGCATTTCCTGTATGATAAGAACGTGCCAATAATAGCCTCCTGGGGTACCCAGGAGTCAAGCATAATCCATTCCCTTCTGGAACTCAGCCCTAAGCTGAAGGTTCCTTGCCACGGGCCTCCAAAGTTGCCACACTGGACTACTGTCCCGGCCTGGAATGCAGCTCTCCCACTCTCGGCATGTGACAGCGGTTGGAAGGCTAGTTCCAGCCAGACTCCTCTTACTTGCCTGAGACAGTGAAATATATACCTCCCAGGTAAACATCTCCAATGATAACCCGATTGTTGGCTTCACAGCAAGGCACTGTTCATGCAACATCTCCCGTGCCCCATATTTTAGTTGCCTCCTCTGGTTCGTAGGAAAAAGCAAGACGAAGCACTTGTAAATGATATGCAGACAAACATAATGAACCCGGGAGGCAACGGAGAACCAGAGGAGGCCTGTTTTCAGAGACACCCACTCCTGTTCCCGATGTTTCATTTTCCTTCACTAACTACCCCTCTGGGACCCAGGGCTCTCTCGCAGGCAGGAGTCCACGTCTCTCACTGCAGAAAGCACGTTCTAAGGCTGATGAGTGGAGGATGGGAAACTGGACATATGGGCTGAAGCAAGGGACCAGAGACAGAGATGGTATCCATGTATACCAGATGTCAATGCCTTCCAAGTTCATGAGATGTGCCAGGTTCTGACCAAGACCTTAGCCAATAGGAAGCCGTGATGGAGAAGCAAATAGAACATAGCAACATAAATGTAAATGAAGGGAGCCATCAGAACCAGCAATGGGATGAAGGACCCAGGAGGAAGGGGAAAAATATGGGAAGGAAACCAATCAAAGGATGAATTCAGAAAAGAAGAGGGTCCAACAGGAATACTTGTGAGTCAATAGAGAATTTATAGCTTCAAAAACCTTTTCTCCATTGTTTCTAAATGCTGTGTCTATCAAAATGGATCGGAGTGACTCTTTTCTGAAGCAGGACAGCAGCTACTGAATTTGCCCAGTTGTTGCATGATCAAGAAGGAATTCAGTGAAGGGCAGTCACAGGAGTCCTCAGCATAGTGCTCTTCAGGGAACTTAAGCAGAGGCATGAAAGGCACAATGTGACACTCGGCGGGTAGATAAGACTTTGTGTTCCCATGACTATGCTTTAGTGAGCACCTGGAAACACCTGATCGGCAAAATGGATAGGTTTTTGACTTTTTTTTTAAACCAGCTTCTTAAATATCATTATCCACAGAAAAAGAAAATCACCATTCACAAATGTATACACGTTTGTTTCTCTCCGTGAGTATTTTGTGAAGGTGAAAGGAACCCGGAGTGACAGGAGTGTCTGTGCCCAAATGATCATTCCATCTAAATTATCCAGAAATGTATCAGTCACTGGGGAGAAAAACCAAAGGAAACTGTTGATGATTTTCAGGAGGCTGACAGGAGCTACTGCAGGGGTAAGGCTGTGCACTTCTGACAGCGGCTGAGCTTTTCAGCACAGTGCCCAGCAGTAAATATTTTTAACTTGCAGACCATATTTTAGCTTGTCTTTAGCACAAATGTAATGACAGACTGTTGCTAACAGTGAAGCGCATGGCGGTGGCCCTGTTCCAGAGAACCTTCATTCACACACATTGAAACTAGAATTCTATACATTTCCACAGACTGCCATGCTCCTGTCTAGATTTGGGTTGAATCACTCGAAATGGTGAAAGCCATTCTCAGCCCACAGGCAATACAAAGCCAAAGCATGGGCTGTATTTGGACACCAGACTGCTATTGTGCTCACCTGCCCAGGTGCAGCCTCTTTCTATTGCCTGGTAACTTCTGTTTATTGTTTGAGGGGTATTGTACTTCTGTTCATTCAATTTTTATTACCAGCATATAAAACTCTGCAATGATAGTGCTTTAAATTTTTATTGTTTTATTTTTATTGTAACAAATCTCAGTGGGCGAACAGGAGAAGACTCACATAAAAACACAACGTAAAATACTCCTCCCCAGGAGTGACATGAATTTCATTTCTCTCTACATATAAGTGTGGAAATAAGCTGAGTTTAAAAACTTAACATCTGCATAAAAGTAACAATCACTGAGATTAATTTACTATATTTTCTCACTGTAGCAACAATAGCCTGTTTATCAAATTCTGGAAAGAGGGTAAAGACAGAAAAAAAAAATAAACACACACGCACGCACGCACGCACGCACGCACACACACCCTCACATCTGGGATCAGCTCATGGTGGGTAGGTGATTAGCAGAAGGGAGTAGAGTCCAGCCCTTGGGGAAGACACATTAGCAGGAGCTAAAGCCAGATGCAAATGTGCTGATTTCACTTTATTTTTGTTCTACACTTTAAAGGGTATCAAAAAATATATAATAGCATCTATTGGATCAACAAATATTTGCTAGGATTAAGGACAGGACAATCGTGTGTGGTCACCAAGGAAGCATTGTGCAATGATCATAGCTGCCTGGGCCAGCATAGGGGTCTAGGGCAGCTAAGCCTCAAAGTCAGTGATGTTCTAAGTAGGACATGCCTTCCTGACTGAGGGAAAAGAAAGAGAAGAGCATGAAATAAATAATGTGGAAGTTTGTATTGAGAAGAATAAGGAAGGCCATTTAAACCTAAAATATATTTTAAAGTATCTCCACTTATATATCAACTAAATACATGCCTCCAGAAACAGAACTGAAGTAAGCAATTAGCCAGACAGAACAAACAAAATAGTAGCTTAATTTTTTAAACCAGATATTCCAACAAATTCCTATCACAACATAATTCAAATAAAGACTGAGTAAAATGTGTTTCTGAACGTAAATTACTTTAAGTTAGCTACTAACTCATATAGTTAAGGCATTAAACAAATAAATAATATACAAAATACATAGAATTCAAAAAATTAGCAGAATTAACTGATGTATTAAAAAATTTACTACCAGAGGGAGACAGAGGCAGGTGGATCTCTGTGAGTTCAAGGCCACCCTGGTCTACAAAGTGAGTACCAGGACAGGCACCAAAGCCACACAGAGAAACCCTGTCTCAAAAAACAAAAACATAAAACATTTATTAAAAAATTTACTGCCAGGAGTAGACTTGTTATAACATTTAATCATAAGCGGAGGCTGAAAAATAAATTTAACAATCACTCCATCAAATATAATATAGCTCTATGTGTAAAGGCTTTCTTCTGATTGAATGCTCCACAAAACACTCATTATAACAAAATGATTGCAAACTTTGAAAATATAAATGAAACATCAAACATTGCTGAAATCATTCTAGAATAGAACTTGGGTGCTATATAATTTTTCCAGATGACTGGACCACTTAGATGAAAGTGAAAACTAATGAATTCTCCAGCCAGGGTGGACTTTAGAAAGGGACAAAGATAAGGGTTGCATCCTTACATCACAGATTTATTGAATACCTTCTGTAGATAAAGATTGGATGAGTTAGATCACAAATGTACCTTGTATTCAGTGCATATATCTCCAGTCCAATAGATAAGATGTAGCCATAATCATTTATGATAGAAGAAAGACCACAATAAATGCTGTCATAGAGGAGATATAACAAGTACTAGAGAAGTAGGGGGGAAAAGCAGGTCAGATAAGGACCTTCAAAAAACTTCATGAGTAGAGGTGATATTAAGGTTGATCGAAGGGCTGGAGAGATAGCCCAACAGTTTAGAGCATTGGGAGCTCTTCCAGAGGTCCTGAGTTCAATTCCCAACAACCACATAATGGCTCACAACCATCTATAATGAGATTGGATGCCCTCTTCTGGAGTGCAGATAGAGCACTATATACATAAAATAAAAATTCTAAAAAATGAACAAACAAATAAAGAGATTGACTGATGAGGATTTTTCTATTCCTATAGTAATGATTGACTGATGAGGATTTTTCCATTCCTATAGTAATGAAGCAAAAGGGGAGGCTCAAGGAAAGACTAGGTCAGAAGAATGTGTGTTGTGATTGGTTTGCAGGGGCTGCAGCCAAACAGCAGGGATCCATGCTGCACAGAATGTGAGCAGCAACTGTTGACCCACCTCTGTACCATGACAAGTGGCAGCTGGTGACGAAATCTTGAAATCACCTTGTCTGTATATATGCAGAAAGAGAGAGAGAAACTCTTTCCAAAAAAAAAAAAAAACAGAGATCACAATTTAGAAGTAAGAAAATCAAGACTTCCTAAGAAGTAAAACAAATGGATATGATTAACTATCTATGTGAGGAAAAACATGAGACTGAAATGCTTTAGACTAACCCAGACTCCATGCAGACATGTGCACAATCCCATGGAAGATGGTTTCAGCCCAAGGAGGAGTTAAGGACAGAATGACCACTTAGTGATAAAAAGAGCACTCTCAGATAATAAAGATCTCTATCTCTTCAGATACTGTGCTCTTATGATTGAAAAGTCAAGGGGTTTTGCACTGAGGATATTTATTTTGACATTGTGTGTGATGGGGAAAAACTGTAGGAAGTAGAAATTATTACCCCATTAAATTATTTTTGTCTCATCTAATCTATAGTTCTTGAGACCCTTTCACACACTAGCTGTTATAGCTCACACTGGGGAAATCGTGGGGTAAGAAGCAGAAGTTAAATGGATACACAGAAACAGGTAATTATGAGCACACAGAGGAAAGCAGAGAAGATGAAGGAGTTCTTCTGATGAATATTTCATATCTGTGTGGTCAGGGAAGGGTAAAATTCCCAGTGAAGTGAAGGAGCCAAAACTTGGTACAAGTACTTTCCTAACTATGAATGAACAGTGCAAAGACAGGGACCTTGAGCTGAGAGCCTTCTGGTTAACCAGGCCATTCTGGCAGGGGCTCAGAGATCAAAGCAGAACACAGTAGAAAGAAAAGAACAGGCAAATGCCAGACATGGCATGTGTGGGGCCAGGAGAAGACTTTGGATCTGTTCTGAGAGTAATGAAGAGTCCAAGAAGGCTCATGAGCAGAGGCACACATGACTGGACGCATGATTCTGAAGAGTCATTTTGGCTGCTATCAGCATATTTTTGAGCAATTGGGAAGTGGTCCTCAATAAGAGGGTGGTGAGTATGAGGGGGGGGGGTCAGATGAGTTAGTTTAGATACTGTTGCTCCAACATAGGATGGTGCTGGCCTGGAGAGTCCTGATATGGGTGTTGGTCAAGGGTGAATCCACAGTTTTAGTTCAACCAACTGGATATTGAGTGGGTTATTGTTGAATGGACAACAACAGGAAGAGATACAGAAAATACCAACCAGAAAGTTCTTAAACAGTATCACTCTGCTTAACATATTGATAACATGTTTACCAAAAGAAATGCCAGGCAATATCTATAGAAAACGAAAGAAGAACCATGACTTCCTAAAGATGTGATTTCAGACTAGCTCTGAATCACTGCAATACATACTATCATCTGATTTTATTGCACCTTGAATGAATCATAAGAATGAAATTGCAAATCCAGATACTGGTGCATAAAAGCATAAATATGTCTCATAAAGAAAAAGGCCAGATACCAATGAGGACAGAGAGTATAATTTGACTGCTGTTATAGAATTATGTAAATAACAATACGTAACTGAAGTACACACAGAAGTTTCTTTTATAGTTCAACTGTTTAAAAAAAGGCTGTAGGTGGAGTAGTACACACCTGTAATCACAGCACTTGGGAAGAGGAGGCAGGGCAATCAGGATTTCCATGTCAACCTCAGCTATATAGAAAGTTCAAGGTAAACCTAGCCTACATGAGGTTGACCTCCAATTAACAAACAACAAAACTCTCAGGTAATTCATCACTTTAGTGGTGGACGTTTGTCACCACTGAAGAAGGTAAAGAATGTTAAGGTAGGAGATGTCTACGCCTTTGTACCAGCACAAACACACACACATAGATCAGTAGACTAGAACAGAAGACCCGGATGTAAATACACACAGCTACAGCCACCTCATTTTTGACAAGAATGTTTGACAAGAGCCTCCTGAACAGATAGTACTGGCAAAACTGAACATCTGTGCATCGAATGACAAAAGCAGACCCTGATCTCACACCCTTTATGAACATGAACATAAAATAGACAGAAGCCCTTCATGTAAGACCTGATACTCTGCTGCTGCCAAAGAGAGGGGAGGAGACCACTTCAACACATGGGTACGGACAAGTGCTTTCTGAATAGGACTTGAGTTGCCCAAGAAATAGCCAACAGTAGACAGAAATTCATGCACAGAAGCAATCCAGTGAAGAGATGCAGAGGATGCAGAGCTGCGGTATACAAAGGACTCAAAACACTAAATAGCACAAAAACACACAAAACCACAACTGGTAAACAGGCTAATAAAAGGAACAGACTGCTCTCAAATGATGAAAGAAATTCCAATGGAAACCACATTGGGATTCTACCTTACTCCAGTCAGAACGGCAGTCATCATGGAAACAAATAATGCACAAATGTTGGCCTCACAAGGAGGAGGTCTGAAGGGAACCCTTATACACGGCTGGGGGAATGTATACTAGCCTAACCCCCATGAAAATCAGCAAGGGGGTTCCTCGAAACACTAAACATAAAACCATCCATGTGGTCCAGGTATACCACTCCTGCACATGTGCCTGAAGGACCCCAAGTCAGCACACCACAGAAGAATTTGCACATAGGTATTTAATGGAACAGGATTCACATTAATTGATGGGACACTTGCAAGATGGACTTTTTACAAGTCTCTTTCCAGACAAAGCAGATGATTGTTGGGTCTTCGATTGTACTCGGCAGCATTTCCTGGCTGTTGACTGCTTCAGTTCAAGTCTGAAACTATTAGAAGGAAAAAACAATACCCCGAATCCACAAACAAACAAACAAACAAGGGGCTGCCACAAACTGCCATCTGATTTTATTGCACCAATAAGGAGTCATTGGAATGAAAATGTAAACCCAGATAATAGTGCATAAAGGAACAAAAATGACTTATAAAAACAAGGCTATCAACAGAAGAATGAATGGAGAAAACATAGTTCATTCACACATTAGGACTTTTTCATCCATAAAGAAGAACAAAATTACATTGTTTATAAGAAAATAGATGCAATTGGAGATAATAATAAGTGAATCAAAAATCAGTCGCAGGAAAAAATGATGCAGGTGTTCTCTCATTTGTGAGTTTTAGTCTTCATAGATAAGTGAAATCAAATTTTATATATATATATATATATATATATATCACAAAAATAGAAATAAAATTGTTTCAAAAGTGTCACATATAGCCATATTGCTGCCAGCACACATGTGGCCCAGGGTAGCTATGAATTCACCCCTACACAAAGTTGTAAACTTATTGAAAACATTATCGGATTTGGGATTTTGTAAGTCAGTTGTATGTTCTTGGGCATTAACATTGCAGATGACAACATAGTCCAGAGAAGCCAAAAGGTTGGACACCCCATCAAGGAAGGGAGCAGAGAGGACTCATGGGTAAGGGAGGGGACAGGATGGGGGAGATGGTGAAGGACCTGGAGAATAGGTTCCAAGTACATTATGGCCTTGCATGAAAACAGCCTCACGTGACTCTAATAAAATTAAAACAAGTACAAATAAAAGCAAGATTATAAAAAATTTCTTAAAATGGTAATGCTTAAATTCATCTTACTGAAAGTCTAAAGAAAATAAAAGGTAAGAAAAATAAGGTTTTTAAAAAAAAGATGAACATATTTCTATCCCTGATAAGATGGAGTACATTTCTCTGTTCTCATTTGTCACATTGAAAAACTTCAGGCATTGAACCCAAAACAAACTAGCAGAGATGAGGAAAGACAAGAAGAATTGTGGTACCGATTCCCAAGTCTGAAGACCACTGAGCTTTGTTTCAGAGGTTTTGTTTTTAAAATTATTTTATTTGTGTGGGTGTTTTGCCTACATGAATGTCCAAGCACCAAGTGTGTGCAGTGCCCACAAAGGCCAGAAGCAGGCTTTGGATGCCCTAGGAATTGAAGTTACACAGTTGCAGGCCGTCATATGAGTGCTGGGAACTGAACCTGGGTTCTCTCTAGAGCACCCAGTGCTCTTAACCACTGAGCCATCTCTTTAGCCTCTTGTTTGTGGGTTTTTTTTTGGGGGGGGGTAATCATTTTTCCTTCTAATATCTTCATACTTAAACTAAAGAAGCCAGAGGCAGAAAATTCCAGTGGCCAGAGACAAAGACCTAAAAATGGTTTGCTTTATCTGGACAAGAGACTTAGAAAGAATCCGCCTCACAAGAAAGAGACAATGGTTTGCTTTATCTGGACAAGAGACTTAAAAAGAATCCACCTCGCAAGAAAGAGAAGTTTCAAATAATAACAGCTCAGCTCCAGCCAAACAGCACAGAAGAGACTGTGGTCTCACCCCAGGAGGTCTGAGCAGGCTGTCCAGAGTCCACCCTCACAAGAGTGATGGGAACACCTGGGCTCGAGGTTGATAGGGCATCCAGAAGGAGGGATGTGGGATTCTCCTTTCTCCTGCATGGCAATGAGCCCTCCCCAGTCAATGAAACCAATTCGGAGAATATGAATTGCACCAGTATACTCCACTCCCAGTCCTTGACTGAGAAAAGAAGGTCCAAACCCCCAGTGCTGTGCAAGACAGAAGAGCTATCACCACAGACCCTGTCATCAAATTACTTCATTAAAATTAAGATGGCAATTTTTATATGGTATATTTTTCATGGACAAAATAATTTATGTAGTCGGAAGTTTTTTCCAGTCCTACCCAGCCCCGTGGTCCCTCAGCTGCTTATAAAATAATCATTCAGAGGCTTAATATTAAATACCAATTGTATGGCCTATGGTAGGCTTCTTGTTAGCTAGCTCTTGTAACATAACCCATTTCTATTAATCTGTTTTGCCACATGTTCCTAGGCTTTACTGGTCTGCTGGCATCTTGCTGCTCCTTCGGTGGTGGCTGGCTTCTCTCCCACCTTCTTCCTTTGGTGGTGGCTGGCTTCTCTCCCCACCTTCTTCCTGTCTCTCTCCACCATCTCTCTTGGATTTTCCTGCCTGACTCCATCCAGCCCTGCCATAGGCCAATGCGGCTTTACTATCAACCAATCAGAGCAACACATATTCACAGCATACAGAAAGACATTCCACAGCAAACTTACTTTTCTTTTTATCCTTCCTTCCCATTAAATAATAGTGTAAAATCAGAAGGAAATATTGATTGAGCTGCAGAAACACTGCTAAACAAACAGGTAGGGAAAAGGATGGTTTTCTCAGATGGATATTTGCTGGTACACATAGGTACTTTGTGCTAAACCCCAAAATATAATACTGACTGATCTGTTGACAGTGTGAACTGAGTCTCTTTAAGGCAGTTTGGACCATTTTGAAATGTGTGGTGCATGAGCTATTAAAAGGGAGGAAAAACCCAAGAGAATTGTTGCCAATTCAAAGGAAAACATAATTTATAAAAATGCTCAGAGAAAAATGTGAAATAACAGGGAATGTTTGAATATATTATAATATGCTGCTGTGATATCTCCATATCCCACAGCACGTGTGTTGATTCTATCCCTCTCCTTTCATTTTATTAAAAATGCTCAATGAAAAAAGAACACAAGAATAATTAGAATATGAAAGTGGTCGAATTCATTGATCTTTATCCTAGCTAAAGGAAAGTGCCTCTTTTTAGTGAGAGTAAGGAACATTTTCATTTAGGCAACTAATTACTGCCAGAGGGCTGGGATGTAGCGCTGTGTGGGAGCTCTTGCTTAGCGTGCACCCAGACCCTTTGTATGTATTTATCTTTTTAATTGCATGCTGGAAAAAGCACTCATTTTCATCAGTGTTAATTTGGCTGTCAAATAAATTCCCACTCACCTTGAGTGCACGAACATCCTAGTCACCCTTAAATATAACCAGGTACAAAGTCACAGAACTGATAGAATCTTTTGGTTTGGGGTTTTTGTTTGTTTGTTTTGCACTTCATAGGGCTTTGAAAGGCGTCACACTCAATGGAAACCAGACTTTGAATACTGATCTTTTCTGAGCTACGTGGCCCAATTTTCTCTCATGATCCACAGATAATTCAGCTCCCATTCAGAAGAAACAGCCAAGATAGTTGCTATGTTCTGAAGCTATGCTGGTCCATAGATCTGGTTTATTAATTGTGCTTTCAGTTTATGATATTTTCAGTTTAACATTGCTTATTGGGACCTAATGCATTATAAATTGAACATCTACAGCAGAAACAAAATATCACATCATTTGACAAATCCTAGACTGAGTTATAAACTGGCATGTCAGGATGGCCTGTAAGCCCACACTGCTTAGTCTATGGAATGGTTCCAAAATTAAGCTTGTCTTTGGAAATAGAGAGATTTCTTACTGAAATTTTCCTATGTGTCTGTCTCAAAAAAAACCCAGCAGGATTGGGCCCTTCCTCTTGTCACACACCTCATGCTAATTTCTGCAAGATGTGAACCACTGAGAACTGAGCAATGGTACTCTTTAGACAGGTTAGGGTTCAGCTGGTTCTACAGGTTATCTGCTCCCAGTTCTCATCTCTCCCATCCTGAAGTGAACAATGAAACATCATCAAGTCTCATAACGGATGATCATCTGTGGGAGCCCGTTCTCGGGTTCCTCGTGGCTTTACCCAGCAGGTCCACATGGAGGATGATTAGGACCACGGGCCTGAGTGCAGGTGTCTGAGATGCTCTGCACTTGGCTGTGCTGGGGGAGGAGGTCTTTTGCTCCATCCCTTGGCGTCTCTATAAAAACCCTGGGCCAGAGACAGTCAGGGCCCGTTGGAAAAGGTTCCAGGCCCTCTCGAGGCTATCCTTTATTTTCTCTCTGTTTATCTCCGCAAGATTCTCCACTATAAATCCTTCTATCTAATATTTCCTGCTGCTTGCACTCAAGAAAACTCTGGGGAACTGTGGGGGTGGTGGGTAAACGCCACACAATCATCTAAACTTAAGTTTGAGGGGGCCAAGCATCAGAAGTTACTATGGCTATGGTGGAGACGGGAGCAAGGCAAAACCCTTCCATTTTTTCTCTCTGCTCTTTTTAGGGTCCTAACTTTCCATTTCAACCACAGCAGTGGAAATGAACCTTAGACTTTGAGATCCAATGGTTTATCAGACAGGCTTCTACCTGCTTGAGCATTCAGTGAATGTTTGGCTGCTCAGAGTCTCAGAGTACCTTTGTCCATACTCTGTCAATGGATAAGGTCACGATAAGTTCAGGGTACAACAGAGGTTTGCTGAGGTTCGCTTCCATGAGATGAGGGGACCCACAAGGTGAACAGATAGTTTGGCAGCCTGTGCTCCATGCAAGGCAGCTGAATCCTAATCTGATCACAGAGCCAGGCCTGGAAGCAGTTTGACTCATGCCCTGTCTAATTATTGGCTGCATTCAATCCTTTCTTCAGTCTCAGACTATGATTTACAGTCCAGGCAATTAGAAAAAACTTGATCAAATCTTAGCAGGATATTTTAGTTTATAAGAAGTAGAGTCCAATGAATTAAGCATCTGTGAAATGAGTTAAATTTTTTTCGGTAGATTCTTCTAATATCCATAACTAGAAATTTCATATTTAGTCTTTTAATCAGAAATGTGGTATTTGTCTTCACAGAATCAAAAATTGTTGAATATGGAACATATAAATATAAGTATGTGTAATTCATACATACAGTCAGACATACAGACAGATATACATACACAAAGGGAGGTAGGGAGAGATAGAGACGGGGGAGGCTTCATGGAATTCCCTGCATTCAATACTGATAAAGGGTTTCCACTCTGACAAAAGGATGTGTTTCTTAGGGTCAGAGACAGAGGTGGCTAAATATGTTGCTTTCAGCAATTTGATATAAATAAAAATTGAAAACATTTGCCCTCTAACAACAGGGAACTCTTTTGTCCTGCCCCCCTCCCCCCAGATGTTTTGGAAGTACTATGCTTTGAGAAGTAACAAGGAAGTCTGGAAAGAACTCCTAATAATGAATGCATCAATCAGCTCATAGGGAACTTAAGCAGGAGCTCCCAGGGCCAGGATCTCTCCAGGATCCTCCTGGATGAAGCTCTCTTGTGTGCTAAGGGTGCTGAGCCTGCACAACACGCACTGTAAAAGGAGCAGTTCCAGTGTTGTTCTTCTCTACGACATAATGGCGTGGTCTAGCCTTCTAATACACACCTAAATATATTTCAATGAAGTGACAACCACAGACGTCTCCAGATGCTATCCGTACGGGCTCCTTCGGTGATACAAAAACTCACAGTTTTCCCAGAAATTTTAATGCACAGGCATGCACAAGAGCAGCAATGATAGCCAGTCTTAATTTTAACACACAGCCATGCACAAAGAGCAGGAATGATAGTTAATCTTTATTATCAATTTCACTGGATTTAAAAACATCTAGGAGACACATTCTGGGCATGTGTGTGAGTTCTTGGGAAGTGCTGTGTTAATCTTACTCAGGAGGCAAAAATCCATCCTGAATGTGGATGGCACTATCCAGTGGGTTGGGGTACTAAAATAATTAAAAGGGGGAGAAAGGAGAAAGCAAGGTCAGTATCAGCATTCATCTCCCTCTGCTTCCTGTGGACATTATAGGACTAGCATCTCACCACCATGAATTCCTTATGCCTCCCATGCCCCACAAACCATGACCCAAAATGAGCCCTGTGCCATGGAATAATGGGAGTGTATAATTTTTTTTTATTATTTTGTGGAGGCTTACAGTTGTCTTGAGTTTCAGGCAAGATTATAGAATAGACTCTGGGGTTTTGAACAGGCCTGTGACTGTTAAATGATTGTAGAGACTTTTAGAGGTAGACTGGGCACATTTTGAATTATGAGATAAACAGACTTTAGGGACCAGGTGGTGGGAGGTTTTATGATTTGAAGGTGTGTGTGTGTGTGTGTGTGTGTGTGTGTGTGTGTGTAGTTGGGAATGGATAGACTTTTGACCTTTAATCTTCATTGCCAGGTGGCTAGATTTAGAACTACCTGGGAGACACACCTCTGGGCTTGTCTGTGAGGGCATTTCCAGAGAAGTGTCACTCAAGAGGGAAATCTCACCTTGAATATGAACTGTGAACAGCACCATTTCATGGGATGGGGACTTGAACTGAGTAAAAATGGGAAGACAGAAAGGAGTAAGCTAGCTGAGGAGCAATGTTCACATCCCAGTCTTTCTGACAGTGGATGACATGTGACCAGCCACCTCCAGCTCCTTGCTTGCCTCCCCTACCAATGTAGACTATGTCCCCCCAAACAAAGAGCCGAAAGAAGCCCTTGTCAGGAATTCTGTCACAGCCTTTAGGACAGTAACTAATAGAGCAGCTAAAAACCAAACTTTGTACAGGTCTTGAATAATTTTGTATCTTGATCTTGTACAAAGTAAACTAATATCTTGCTTTTTCAACCTAAGAAAGCAAGCTGAACTTACATCTGATGGCCAGAGGTGTAACACAGAAACCTATAAACAAAGGAACACTTGGCTTCTCTGTCAATCACAGGGTTCGCTTTTGACTTAAGGTAATTAATAGTTCTGAACTTTATATGAAATGCAAACCAATCATGTACCTGGACAGTGTGGCCACTTCCTGCTGATGGACATCATCTTCAATTACTACAATCTACTCATGAGCCAAGGGTGGGGATGGGTGTCAGGGCCATTCTCTGCTTTGGAAGATGGCCAGAGTTTCCCACTAGCCCACTCAGACACTCAGCATTTAGCAGAAAAGCACCGTTTTTTGCTGGCATCCAAGGAACCCTGCACAATTCTCTTGGAGCGCAGTGCAGTGAAAACAACATACATGATAGACACCTTTAAGAAAGTCTGGTAATTAGAATGGGCTGAGTTGTGTCACACTGTAATTCTGCTCCAGGAAAAAACAGCACTGACCCTGGACACTTGGCAAAATTTTTTGGGTGTGAAATGTGTACCTCTTCAAGTAAAGAAGAGTAGCCCACAGATGCCAGGAGAATTTCTCATATAGCCAGGTGGGAAATGAGATCCCTGCTGTTAAAACACAGAGTGTTGCCCTTGGACATGCTAAGTATTCTTGCTTAGAAAACTCCTGGTCTCGTGTTTCATGGGAGAAGCCCAAGTAGAGGTCACTCAACTTGTGGGGAAGCTGTTGAGACATTTTTATAATCCCTAAGTCTCTCCTTGCGTTCTAGGCACCCCGCAGTGTATTTTGCTTCCCCCCCCCCCACTCCACACACTTCAGAAATACTATTTAATAAAGTTGCTTAGGAAGAGACAGGTCAACCTGAAGAGAGTCTTCCCAGGTGACACATTCCAGTGCGGAGGCATTATTTAGGTGGAATTAGAGTTCAGACGTCCTTAAGTCCCAACTGCTCTTTCTGAATGGGCCCCTTTGCACAGTTTGGTTAGGGGAATGGGCGTGGCACTGGACTGGCAGTGACAAGGACTTGGGTGTGCTTTCACCTAAATTTAAAACCTTCCATGCAGGCCAATGGTCCAGAGTAATGTTCACTCTATTGCCCCAGGAGAGGCTAAATCCTAGGATTCATCTTTTCTTTCAGTCCATGTGTTAGCAAAGGACTGATGCTGATTTGGATTCCATCATTTGTGTCCTACTGGCCTTACAAATTATGCAAGTTTTTCCAAGGAGGCCACCCCACCCTTGCAGCCACCTTGAGTGGGAACTTTATTTTATGGTTGAATTTTATTCCTTCAGGAGGCCGGCTGCTTAAAAAAAAAAAATAAATAAAAAAAAATAAAAAAAAAAAAAAGTTACTTAAAATAAACAGATGGGAGAGGAAAGAAATCCACAATTGCCAATAATTGCCATCTAATTTCACTTTTCAGTTAAGTGGTTGCTAACACTCTACAGCAGTCGCCACTTATTTACAGGGCAGGGGAACTATCCGTACTCCAGTGGCTCCTGGGGAGTGAACTGTGATGGTTTGAATGAGAATGCCTGGCCCCCATAGAGACGTAAGTATGAATTCTCGGGCCTCAGTTGGTGGAACTGTTTGGGAAGGATTGGGAGGTGTGGCAGTCTTACTGGAGAAGGTTTGGGCCTGAGGGTAGACGTTAGGGTTCAAAAAACTCACGTCATTCCAGTGAGCTCTCTTTCTGTCTGTCTGTCTGTCTGTGTGTCTCTGCCCAGTGGTTATTATGTCAACGTGTACATTCTCAGTTACTGCTCCACAGTGGCCATGTCTGTCTACCTGTAGCCATGCCCTGCCACCCCCCATGTCATGACAGTCATGAACTCACCCTCTGAAACTGTAAGTAAGCTTCCCATTAAAGGTTTTCTTCTGTAAATTGCCTTGGTCATGGTGTTCGTTCACAGTAATGAAAAAATAACTAATACACAGGCTAAAGTAAGAAACTGACCCATTTGGGAAATTCCTCTGTTTTTTTTGCTGACAATCCTACCCTTCCATTGGCTTTACCCCCACCCCCTCCCTGTGTCTGATTTCCTGGGTGGTGGTCTACACACCCATTTGGCCGCAGCTGCAAACTTCAGGGGCTCCCATGAGTGCCAGGGTGAACATAAGCATCTTCAGGCCCCATGGGGGAATCTCAAGGCTCTGCTGTCATCACAGTTGGTATTCTTCACTTAATTAATAGTCAAGCCCATTGACCATTGTCACGTGGCGGACAAAGAGAAAACTGGAATTTTGCCAATTTTGCATATTTTTTTTCTGAGATCTAGGAATTATCATGGTCTGCTGGCTTAATGGGTCTCAAAACAAAAGCCTGAAACATCATGCGTCATCACGGCAGAGGAAATGAAGTCCTTAAGTACAGAGATCACCTGTCTTATCAGCGGAATCTCTATCAAACTGATATACAGTCATGGACGGCCTCAGGGCAGCAGTTCTCAACCTGTGGGCCGTGATCCCTCTGGCAGCTCTCCACTTTTCAAATTTTTTTTTTTACATTACATTATGATTCGTAACTGTGACAACATTAGTTATGAAGTAGCAATGAGAATAGTTTTATGGTCGGAGGTCACCACATCATGAGGAGCGGCATTAAAGGGCCGCAGCATTAGGAAGGTTGAGAACCACGGCCCTAGAGTGCTTGGGCATGAATAAGTATCAGCAGGAACACAGCACGAGATAAAAGACTCTCCAGAGGAACAAAGCAGATTGCAGTTCTGAAATAACCGAAGAAATAAAGGAAGTTCTGGCCCTAACTGTACACATTGTAACGAGACACGAACAAGAGGCCTGTGTGCTGAGCCTCTGCGGAGGCCGTGGACAGTAGATCACTCATACATTAATGACCAGTTAAGGGTGCCAAAAGCTGAGAAGAAGGCTGGCCTGGATAGCAGAATGCAGATACCTGGGGCCAGGGCTGTTTCACACAGACAGGATGTGTTCTGATTTCTTTGACAGCCGTCCCTTGAGCTGCCCTGAGCATCATCTTCCAGACTGTTTGAAACAGTTATGAAAGACGGATGCTGTTCCGTGATGGAAGTAGCTCACAATGGACACTGACTGGGCGTTCTTGCCAACTGTGAAGACCAGGAGTGAAAAAAATCAGATGGAAAAGGTGAAAGCTGAATTCACTGCTGCACACCAACTATCCCATCTACTGAAAGTTGTGGCATGAAGATCATGAGTTCTATGCCATCCTAGGATACAAGACCCTGTCTCAAAAAAAAAAATCATAAAAACTAAACCTCTCCACCCCCAGTATTCCCTTTCTCTATGGGACCATCAACACTCCATGATGGGAGGGTGCGGGCAGGGTCATGAGACCCCCACCCATCCCTGAGGCCCTATAGGCAGCTAATGGTTGTTGCAAGGGGACAAACCATATTATTTGTGGTGGTAGCTACTGGAAAGTGTTTCTTCCTAAAGGGATAATTCTGCACTAATGCTCATCTGTGCAGCCTCAATCATATGCAGTGGGCCACACATCCTGGGAAGCATGAGTTCAGCAGGAGTGTGAAGAGCATAAGAGAGGACAGTGGGAGATGGAAGTGGATATCTATATCTATATATTTATTATCTATATGTTATATCATATTATAAATATATCTATATATTATGTTTTCTATATTCTATTATAATGTATATTTTTATTATTTTTATATAGTGTCTATTATATTTTACATAATAATAGGTAATGTGTTGATATATAACATGTTTGTGCATTATATACTGATATATTTTATGTATGTGTATACATACATATATATATATATGTGTGTGTGTAGTGTAGTGTGTGTGTGTATGTGCTATGTGGTGTACTTCCACTGCCTGTACATAGTTGACTTATCCATGAATACTCATGACCGCCCTGGGTTGCCAGAGACATGCCAGAGGAGTGTCATAGAGACAGATTGCTCCCCCAGGAAGGGGTACACCTTGCCTATGAGAGACCCCACATGCAGGGCCGGATTTGGCCTCCACCTATTATGCCTGGCTGCTCAACCTTCAGTTTCCAAGGAGGAGCTAGTGAGGACAATGGGTGTGCATTGCCTTTCTTTTCCAGGGCAAGCTAAGCAAAAGCAGACAGACGATTTTCTTTCTGTTCACTTATGCAACGTTGGGAACTGAAATATGTATGACTTGGATGGAAGCCTACTTTTAACACCAACAGCAGGGGGCCAGAACATCTAAACAACTGAACACCTTGCCAGGGAACACATGGACAAAACACGGACTTTTGCCGGATGCTATTACACTTGGGGAAGGGAGGAAGATATCTGTTCTCATCAGGGAGAGCCGCATTTCTGAGGTCTTTCAGACCGCATGTTTGAAGCAAGGTAACTCTGTCCTCAGGACAGTTGCATGAAGAAGTTGTCATTCTTGGCATCTCACTTTGTTGGGGGAAATAGCAGAGGTGAGTGAGGGGAATCATGTGACCTCGGATTCACAGCTAGTTCGTGGCGGGTGGGGCTGGGACTCTGGGAACTAGAGTTTAGATGACCGCTCAAGCATGTTCAAGAATAGAATGCACATTATAAGCAAGAGGAAAGGCTAAGATATTTGAGAGTGAAAGGGTAAGTAAATAATATATGTGCCAGGACAATACAGCTAAACCCACGGGTGTCATACAGGGTGTTTTGTTACCTTAATTACTGTACAATGTGAGTGAGTGTAGAGAAACAAAAGGCTTTCTAATTGTTATTCACCTACTTAATAATTATTTATTGACTCCTTACTATGTGTCAGGTACAATTCCAGACAGCAAGTCGAATAGATATAGTCCCTTCCTTCACAAACACCACATCTTAATGCATGTCACTTGTGTGTGGTTAGGTCTCCAAACGTACATGATGATCTGTCATCAAGTACACATGTATGCAACAACAACAGCAAAAAAAAACTTAGTATAATAGCTAGGTTGGTACAACAATTCTCTCTTGAACACTTTTTTAAGTTATTTTTATTTTTAATTGTGTGTATGTGTGTGTTTGGGTATGTGCTTGTGAGTGATGGTACCTCAGGGAGCTGGATTTACAGATGGTTTGTAAGCCTCCTGACATGGATGGTGAGAATAGAACTTGGTCCTCTGTAAGAGCAGTAAGTGCTCTTAACCACTGAGCCATCTCTCCAACTCCAGGTTTTATCTCTTGAAAGAAATAAGACTATTGAAATTAATGAAATGATTCATTCCTGACCGCGAGTGACCACAGGTAAATGATAGTGTGGGATGTAAACCACAGATCAGGGAGGATTACTGTATCTCAAAGCATGAACATTCTACATTCCCCCCACCACCACCACAACAACAACAACAACAAAAAGGCTCCACCAAGACTCTGAAATTCTAGACTCATGTTCCAGTTTTGATGCTGCTACCGGGTTCTGTCTCCTTGTTCTTTCCATCCCACCCAACTGAGAAGGGTTGCTAGGAAACCGTATTACTAGCGGCTCTAGGCCACAAGCTGCTTCTGTGTATTATTTCAGTTGGTTCTCACAGTTGCCCTGTGCCTTCACAGTGCAGATGGAATTACCACTATAGTCTGATTTTTCAGTGGCATTTTACAATCTGAACAACAGAGATGAGAGGGGGTCAAGCATGAGACTCAAGGTCAGTTCGTTGTCTTCAAGGAAAGAATGAGTAGATAGGGTCTACTGAGGCACTCTGGAGAGCACGGGTGGGCATATGACACAGTTGACCTTCGCAGTTTCTGGACATTGGTTCTAGAATCCCTCTCAGGTAGCAAGGTCTCTCACGTGCATTAGTGTAATTTTTACAGAGAACCTATGCAATGTTCTCTGCACACTTTAAGTCCTCTCTAAATGACTTATAGCACGTGAACAATGTAAATGCTATTTAAATAGCTATACTATAGTGTGATAACAAGAAAAAAATCCTTCATAGTCAAGCTTTTGGTATATAGATCCAGTATGGCTCTAGTGTTTCCGATCCAGTATTGGTTGAATGCACAGAAGCAGGCCCCACAGACAAGAGGCCTACTGTAACTCAATATGCTTTTTCTTCCAGGAAGTGATGAGGTAACACCACACAGAGATGAAGAACTACCTGTGGCCCCGGGTCACCCACTCGCCAGCTGGGCTGTCTGAAGCAAAGTCATTAAGCTCCCTTGGCCTCACGTTTTCTTCTGTGTTTTGAAATTTGGGATGACATTCTTGCATTACTATGAGAATTAAGTAACACGTGAGCATTTAAGCAAGCATGTAGCCAAATAGCTGGCGGGACTAATACCCTGTCCTTCTTAGCTATTATTATCTTATGAAAGAAACTGTGAGAGTCTCTCCCATCGCAAGAGAAGACAATGCTAGTCTCACTACAGTGCTCAGGTTTCCAGCCTGGGGATCCTGGGAAACAAGTTCAGGAATTGGAGTAGCAGACTTGTTAGTGACTGAGACACGGAAATATGGAAGTGGAGCTTTTCACTGTCCTGTGGTCGCCTGAGGAACTTTACATGCATATACAAATCATGGCAGGGCTTAGTAACATGTGTATGTAATCCCAGGCCCTGGAGGCATAGGCAGGAGAATTGGAACTTTTTTGTTCTCTATAGAAAATTCAAGGGCAGCCTGAACTACATGAAACTCAAAAGGCAAAAGCAACAACCAAAGAAAACCTTAACACATCTCTAAAGTGCTTTTCAACAGAGACCAAACCCACGTCCTTGTTAATGCTAGACACACATAAATAATGAAAGAAAGAAAGAATCAATATCTACCAACAAGCTACATACCCCTAAGCCTTCAGTATAAGTTTCTACATACAAGTGCATGTTCTATTACTTTTCTCTCTTTGCCCTGTAAACTTCTGTATGTCAAAATGAAGAAATAATACGGCATTCGTCTGACAAGTATGAATCAGTCACACGGAGAGCTTGAAGAGCATTACTGGGTCTGCCTGTGGAATGAGTAGAGAGATGGAAGAAGACAAAGACATCTTCAAACAAGGAGTGAACTTTATACATCTAAATGAGAAAGCCCATGAAGGTGGACAAACAATGTGTGGAATTATTGCAGGAAGTACCTTAATTATGATTCATCACTTTAAAAAGGCATAATTGCAAGTAAGTAACCTGCAATTGAGCAGGCATTCTTCACAGTGACAACCCACCCATGTCCACACATCACTTTCAGATAATCAACAGGCACTCTGGGTCACCTTGCTCAGTCTGAATGTATGAGGGGAGGACAGTGCTTAGTCTTACTGCAGCTTGACATGCCGTGTTCTATTGATACTCATGGGAGACCTGCCCTTTCCTAAACAGGAACAGAGGAGGAGTGGATTGGGGGAACAGAAAGGGTGGGGAAGGGGCTGGGAGAAGGGGAAGGGAGGGAAACTGCAATGGGATGTAAAATGAATGAATGGATGGATGGATGGATAAATTTTAAAAGATGAAAGCTTTGCTGCACAGAATCTCCCCCCCCCCCATTGTCCATAGAGACATATCAAGCACAGGGAACTGACATACAGCCCCACTTCGACTAGTCCCGACTTCCACTAATGAAATGGGAGACCCAAGGAGGTGAAGACTCCCCAGAGATCTAAGACCAGAAGAGAACATAGAACTCGATCACCCTATTTCTAAGGTATTTGAGGGAGTATTTTCCTCCAATACATCTTTGACTCCTGCCTGAGCTAGGAATCTTCTGCACAAGCAAAAAAATATAGATAATAAAACGAGGTCAGCATCATCACACTTTCAGAGCCCCATATTTTCAAAATGAGGAAAGTATGGTTATTTTTTTTCTTGCAAATGAGAAGACATAAGCTTTAAACAATGTATTAAAACCTTTCTGTGAAGGCAAAACTGCTCAGGGTGTGAAGACACTTGCAGCCTGAAGATGCAAATCTAATAATCTGTGTTTGATCCTTGGAACTCACTTAAAGGTGAATGGAGAGAAGAGAGTCCACAAAATCATCCTTTGAACCCCACACATGTACCATGCACCTTGACACAACATATACAAATCACACACACACACACACACACACACACACACACACACACACACACACACACACACAATCAGTGAATCAATTAATTACATTTCAAAAGCATTTTTCTGTAAAACAAACAAAAAAAGATATAAACTATCACCATAGTATAAAACAATATAGATGCAAACATATACTCCTCTCAGTAAAAATTATATTAATGTCTAATTACCTGGGTCAACATAGAAGATAATGTTTAGGAGAGCAGGAGTAAGAAAAGAAACCAAAGCAAGAGAAGTCAGTGGTCCTTTAGGCCACAGCAAGCCAAGGGAGCTCTAGACAGAGCTGCTTGCACATCCTCCATGCTGGGACCTGACACTGTAGCATCTACATGAGAATAGGTAACAAGACTTTAGACCAGTGGAGGAAGGGCCTTTGCAGATTCCTGACTCTCAAAGAACTACTTTGTCCTAAATAAATAAATAGGAGGGGGGAAAAAAGATGCCTGTAGCCAGGGAAAAAGGAAAGGAAACTGGCCAATTCTATATGGCTCTGTGCCAGGAAGGAACTCACCTGTGATAGAAATAGAATTCCAGGCCTGCATCACACAGGGCTCAACTCATACAGGAAAGCCAAGTTATGAAACAAATACTAAAACCCGTCACTGAAATGAAACACTGAGAACCATTCTGTAAGGACAGGTTACAAGGTCAACAGACTCAACTGAAAATGCATCCCTTAGTGAGGCTAAGCTCACAGAAAAAAATTACAATCCATGTAAGTCATTAATATCCAAAAGGGAAAGCCAGGAGATGTAGTAAATGTAAGAATTTACAACCCAAAGTTAGAGAAAAAAACATCAATGCTGGTGGGAACTATACAATGACTATAGGAAGGATGAAAATTAAGTGATTGCCATAATAAATACAATTATGTAAAACAGCATGAATAAAAGGCAGATGGACTTGAAAAGGGTACAAAAATGTTGGAATGAGAATGTAATTAAGATTAAAAGTATAATAAGCAGGCTAACTACACATTAAAAGTATTTTGTGGGCAGTATGATAAATTGGAAACAAAAAGATCTGATGAAATCAAAAATAAGTAACAAAGGAAGGGAGAGAGATAGAAAAAAATTAAGAAAAAGGCATGTAACCAATACTCTTGGAGAAAAAAAATCATATAAATGTTTCTAGACACATTAAGACAGGAGCCAAATATCAGAAATCACCAGAGACCCCACACACACACTCCAAAATGCAACCAGGGAGGAAATGTCAAATTAATTCCAAAGGGCTGTGGGGTAACACAATAGCCCTTAGGAAAAACGAGGGCAGAAGCAATGACATCATATCTTCTAATTAAAAGAACTCCAAGCCCTCTATTCAGATTAATTTTCATTGCAGAGTGTAATCAAATTAATGATGTTTTCAAAGGGCTGGGACCAAAGTCAGTGGCAGAGCACTTGTCTAGAATGTATGACGTCCTGAGTAAAACTCTACCACCAGAAAAAAAAAAAAAAAAAAAAAAAAAAAAAAGGTTTGAACAAGGCTAAAGACCAAGGCTGTCCCTGAAGTATGCACTGAAGAATATATGTGAGGAGAAGGGGGGTGATCAAGAAGGAAGAGCTAGAGGTGACCATAAAGAAAAGATGCTGAACATGTTTACAAATCTGAATAAACATGACATAGAGAAAGCCTTGCTGAAACAAGTTAAACTTGGAAATAGGCTTTTAAAATGTATAAAGCTCAAGCATCTTCAGGAACAGGCTAACAACAAAGGAAATAGCAAATGCTATGTGTGACGGAGGGGAAGGGGAGGAGAGGGGAAGGGGGGAGGGGAAGAGGCAGCTATGCATTTGATAAATGAGAAAATTGCTGCAAACAAAGCCAAAATATTGGAAGAAAATAAAATAAAGATGTCAAGTAAAAGCAGAGAGTAAAATGAGCCCTAATAAATCATTACAATAAGTGTGGTAATGTGCTTTCTTTTAAACTGCAGAGATTTTAAGTTTTAAAGACAGAAAATCCAATTATATGTGGGTTAATGAGACACATCTAAATAAAAATGACATAGCCAATTTTTACTAAGATGTAGAAGACATATCTGAGACATACTGATGTGGCAACACCCACGAGAGAAGAAGAACTGCAGAAACCAGTTCTATTTTGAGTAACAGCAATGATACAAAAAAAATCAAATTTGAGCCCCATGGAAAGCTATATATAAAGGGAGGGCCAAGAAGATGTAACAATATTGAATCAATATACACCTAAGAACACGGGCTCAAAACAGACACCGTGAACTTGACAAAATTACAAATAGATCCTCATAGTGGTAGGTTTTATACAGGCCAGAAACGGATAAGGCAACCCAACCCTGGTAATAGCACCGAAGAGTCTAATGCCATGATTAGAAACTTGATGTCGTGAGTGTATACATGCATGCCTGTGAATGTGTACAATACATGGCACTAAATACTCTTACTTTTTACCATCTTTTCAAGCTCACATAGGAAAATCTGATTTTAGAACAGCCTCACATCAGTCCGCACAGAAT